>NC_029777.3:1585313-1607974 GCF_000817695.3 Arachis duranensis
AATACCTTTCCATCATCAAACTGAGCCCGGTAAACACGACCAAAGGACCCCTCACCAACAAGATGATCAATACTGAAGCTTCCAGTTGAAATCTGTAGATCAGCTATAGAGTATGATTTCACATTAGCAGGAGATGTGACAGTCTTCTTGATAATGGCAGGCTTCTTTGAAAGTTCATCCTCGTCAAATGATTTATGACGATCCATAGGTGGGGGTTTAAGATTTATTGAGGCAGAAGTTTCAAATGTCTTCATTTCAGTTATAGAGGAAGGTGGCACAGATTTCAATTCTGCATTATAATATATCAGAACAGTCAAAAGAGTAGGCATTTTCTGCAGATATAGGTATAAAAAAACTGCAAAACTACAATAAAAAAATTGTTCATCACAAAAAAAAATATGAATATGATAAACAAAAGTAACATAAAATAATGATGACCTCATTTGGGAAAGAGAAGGAGGAAAAAAGATAATCAAACAGTAAGCAAGATGCAAACCATGGAATTCATTTGAGGGAAGAGGAGCAAAGGACTGATTGTCCTGTTTTTCTAAATCTGAAGATGACTTCTTGGATTTTCTCTTCACCAAAAAGAATGCTACTATTGCCCCAACAACAATTATCGAGATCACAATTCCAGCTATGCCACCACCTCCAACACCAGATTTTTTGCTGCCTTCACTCATGTTGTTACTGCTGCCAGCATCTGAGGGGGAGGTAGTGGTGCTTCCGCCACCGGCTCTGTGGTGTCGATTGTTTTTAGGTAATGGTGGGGTCCCGGGAGGAGGTGGGGGTGCAGGTCCGGAGCTCCATGTATTACCACCAGTCCTGTCATTAATTTAGTCCCATTTTTAAGATTTAGAGAGATTTAGGATGAAAATCAGATTCTCATTGCAATGCTTACTTTAAATTTATGCTTTTCAATTGTTCTGGTATCCATCCAGTAAAATTATTGTTTTCCACATTCCTGAGAATAATTTACATAAATAAATAAAATTAGTTTCAAGTTCTCTGAAAATATATTAAAAGGACATTTCAGGTATGTTATGTGAGCATGACAACACACAGATTTTCAAGAGGCAAATTAGCAAGGACATCAATAGTGCCTGTAAACTGGTTGTTCTGCAGATACCTGCACAAATATAAACAAGTCAACTTGGAATATAATCAATATGATGTAAAGTATTCACAGAAAGAATATTGATAATCTAGATTCTCACATGCTGGTAATGCCTGAAAGTGAGCTCAAAGTCTGCGGAAGGTCACTTGTCAATAAATTGAAGGAGAGATCCCTGCAAAAAGTTAAGAGAATTTGTTTTATCATCTTGGTCCTAAATAATCAGAAAAACCAAATATAGCCTCAGCAGTAAAGAGTACCATATGATATGAAAGAGAGTGTGCAATAGTATATATGAAATTTGACAGATGACAGTGAAAAATCTCTTAACATGCAACCGAAGTAATACCGTGAAACTTTTAGACTGCACATGAACAATAACTTGACAGCCATCTAGATTACATTTCTATACAGTTCACAGGAGGAGGAAGTCTCACAATGAAGAGAGGGTAGAAAGCTTCATGAAGTTAACGTTCAATCCTTGCTGGAACTGATTGTGAGCGAGATTCCTATGTTCTCAAAAACAATAAAAAAAAGTTACTCCAATAGCTCATGGAGCTGGTTGATAAGGTATTATTATGATAAATGCTCAAGAAGATAATTACATACAGGTCTGTAAGAGAGGTCATATCAGAAATAGAGTAAGGGATTGCCCCAGTGAAGTTATTATAAGCCAGATTTCTGCATACAAAGAATTAATTATGTTAGAACTTATAATCATAATATTATGGGTGAAATAAACTTAAGGGTAACAACCATATATATATATAGAAACATACAAGCGCTGCATATTTGGAGGAAGCTGGTATGGTATGCCACCTCCAAGATTGTTGCTACTCAGGTCTCTACAATAAAAAGAAGAGTCTCATCGCGAGTTACATTTCCACACAAAACTGGATATTGTATGAAAGAATAGTGAATCTTACAGGTTGGTCAAAGATGTCAAGGGTTGTAATCCATAAGGCAATGTTCCCGTTAGTTTAAGATTGGATAACTTACTGGTAAATAAAACAATAATTTTAGAAATCAGCATCAAAATGCAATCATGATAAAAAGTGGTATAAAGTGAAGAGGAGTGTGAGACTACATCTCTGTAACTCGGTTGTTTGAGCATGTTATGCCTTTCCAATATTGTCCACACGGATCATCACCATTCGCTTGCCAACCTAGCTGTGAAGGTGAGTTCATAGATTGAAATAAAATCCTTATAGCGGCCGCTGCATCAAACATCAGAAAAGAGATAATTTAGCAAACTCAAGACATGCATTCATCATCATTGATTTTACATATCTAAAGATATGGGATAACTCTCTAGACAAAGTGAACCATTAAGCAGTAACCTTCAATATTTTACTTCTATACATAAGTATACAATCTGGGTGCTTAGTCTTAAATCTAAATTTAGAAATTATGGATAGTAAAAAAAAAAAGAAGACAAAAGGCAGCCCCTTTCTCCAGTGACTTAAGGAAAGAAAACCTACAGATGATACCACACACTTATAATGCAACCAAGCATTTAACAATGCACGCTGAAAGGATGAAGTAACCATTTTATATTTAGCAAAAGGTATCCCATGAAAACAATAATGACAGGGAAGGAATGAAATTAATCCACAAATAGCATGACACCGACAAAATAAGTACATAGAAAATATAGCTCTGGCTGGCACAAACACAAAAGGGAGAATAATCATCTTTGTGTTGAAATCATTAAGACTTTAGGCAAAGGAGGCACCAATAAGAATATTAGGAATCTAAATAAAGAGTAACATTATTTCAACTATCAGAAATGAATAGATCAGCTGGATAAACAGAACTGTAGTGGAAAGTGGAAACAGAGAGCAAAAACAAAAAAAATAGAGTGAAGACAGCATAACACAATGCAAGAGACCCAAGCTAGAAAGTGTGATGAAAAGTAAACTGAAATGAACGAAGACAGTGTTGATGTGTTGACTAACCATCATTCGGATCTGTGTTACCATTAACAGCAACGGGCATCCAATGAAGAATGCAGTTACTGGTAAACAACAACAACAGTAGCAGCACCCTTCTTCCACCCTCTCCTACCGCCATGTTTATTTCTGCTCACAACCCAGAAAGCTAAAAGCTAAAGGGGGATGAATATGGAGTCACCCCTTTTGGCCAAGTTTCAATTTTTCTAATGATTTTACGGGATTATGCACCCACCATACCCAAGTAAAGCTGGCTAGCACGAATCGCCACAAGAATCCAAAGCCACAGAAAATTTCTGTATACTTTATCACTCCCTCTACTCCGACTCCAAACCAGACATGATACCGAAAAACATGACACAAAAATAATTACTTTAATTTTATTTTATAATAAACTAAATATTAGATACAATAAATAATAAAAATATTTAATTTATTGAATACAAAATATACTAATTTAGTATCTCCATACATAATAATATCTTTATTTATATTTTATCTATTAAATATAATTTTGTGTTTTTATATCCATAAATCTATAAACACCAAAAAAAAAAATATCCATAAATGTATTCATAAACAAACTCATCCCAATTCACAAGTGACTCTGACTCTCTCTTTCAATATTTCTCTTTCACGGTACATATATATGCCTAGACCAGTAATTTTATTAAATTCTGACTCACATAAAATTAGTAAAAAAAATAAATTATTAAATAAAATTTTACACTAATTTCATACCATTAAAATTATCATTAATAGTTATTTAATAATTATAAATCACAAAAATAATTGACCTTTAATTTATATTTTAATCGTTACATTATTTTTGTTATTATTATCGATTTTGGATTTTTGCTTACCAATTTCAATAAGCCAATTTAGGTAGCTTTCGATGTGCACAAAGCACAAACATGTAAGGCACGCACGCCTCAGGCTATGGTGAAAATTGAAAAATAACAAAAAAGAAAAATCATATCATATTTTGGTGGAATTCGTATATGTGGCTTTGATGGTGTGTCGGCTACCAGGTACCCAAATGAAAAATAAAAAATTATTAAAAAATGTTTTGCGTATAAAAAAAATAAAAAATTGTATTTATGTATATATATTAAATAAATCTTTATTAATGCAGCACTTATTAATAAAAGGTATTAATAATTATTTTTGAATAGTTTATACCGAAATAAATGCATTTAATAATAAAAAACAAAATTGTTTAATAACAAAAAAAATAATATAAATTATTTAAATAACATAAATTTAAGTTTTTTTTTTTTTTATCTTTTTAACATTACTAACAAGAAAAATGGTGGAAAAAGACTCGTGAACTATAGCCACTTCGGTTTGCTTTTACCTCCGTCTTTGTGTCTGTGAGGTTTCAATAATTTCAACGAGTTTTGTTTAGATTCTGGGATATAATAATAATGGAAACATGATGTATGCAATGCAATGAATCCAAGTCAAGATTACTACTATTATAAACTAGAACGTGGGATTCACCATTCCTTATTTCTCGTTTTGGAGTAATAATAATGGACCGACGATGGGATTTTTTTAAATAAAATAAAATAAATTATATCCAAATTATATCAAGCTAAATCTAACTCTGGTTGTAATAAAATATAAATTCAAATTAAATCAATTTAGTTTAATCGAATGATTATTTCACTCGTTTAAATAAGTATTAGGATTTAAATATTATTTTATATAATAAAATTTAAACTATAATAAATTAGTCTTTGATTTATCAAATTGAGAAATATCGTGAAAAATAATAAAATAAATTCAAATTGATAAAATGTAAATCGCAATCATTTAAATAAAATTATATTAGATTCAAAAATAAAATTAAATTGTTACAAATTAAATCATAACCAAGTATACGAATTTTATCTTTTAAATTGATCTAATTACACGTACTTTTTTCAATTGTCCAATAATATAATCTTTTTGTCCGAGCAAACAAACGAAATATTGTATGAAGAGTTTTCAAGGCTCCCGATCCACTAGTCATCTTTTCTACAAACCTGAAACATCAAAGTTGGATTGCATCGGCATATAAATTCTCAATAAAAGAAGTATCTACAAAATACAAAGAAATACTACCTAACTCGAGACGAACATGTCTTGGCTTTCTTAGTAAGAATTTTTTGGTGTTAAGATTGGGAGTTCGGCTTCAACACTCTTAGAACAAGGCAACTACACATTCTTCTACTTCATCCAAATCATCAAGGTTATACTTAATAACTATAGGGGACTCCTCCTAGGACAAATTAAAAAGAGCTTCATCCCTCTCATTAAGAAAGAAAGGTCGGAGACATTCGACAGATCATATTTTGAAGAAATTATTTTTAAAATCATGGAAAGAATCATCAAAAATATCAAAGACCTTCCTCTCCTGAGCAGTTTGGAAGGAGATACAGCCCTATTTCTTAGAACTGAATGGTTTGGTAAGTTGGAAGAGATAAAAGAAAACTTTTGAAAAAAGAGGGAGGTCGATTTCACGGCAAAGCAGCTGGTAAATTTTAAAAAAATCCCAAGAATTATGATGGAATTGAGAAGGGGCAACTTTACAAAGACTAAAAATCTCGAACTCAAAATCAGAAAAAGGAAGGCTAACTCCAAACTTTATAAAAAAGCATTCGTACACATATATGAAATGGTGTTCCGACTTGTCAAGTCGAGGGAAACAAAATCTTTCCTCAAGATCGACAACTATAATTTTATATTTACTCTTATCCTCCAGATCTCTACACAACCTATGCTGTCTACGAAAGGTCTCGGCATATTCATTATCAATAACAGGGACAGCAGAAAGCACGGTTATATCTACCCAATCTAGATTGGATGGGACTTTAAACGACATGTTGAGTATTACTAAATGAGATATAAAGCTATACCTACAAATACAACAAAAAAAAAATCATCACTACAAATTGGTAAGCCAGGCAAGACAAATAAAAACATTCCGATAAAGTCACAAAAGGTCGGACCACCTCCAACAAGCAAAAAAAGAACTTCAAAGTTCTCAAAACCTCTTATGACCCAAATCTTTGAACAACACCACTACAAGTTTGAAATTGCACCGTTTCTAGAAGGGAAAAATGACACCATTTGGGACACCAAAAGGCAAAATTTCACACTCAAATGCACAATAAAAAAATAAAATTTTTAAGAAAAAAAAACAACAAAGCAATCACGAAGAGCATACCAACAAGAAATCGTTATCATTTACGTCAAAAAGATAGTACCAGAAGTATGTCACCCAGCAAAAACACAAAAATACAAAAAATAAAGCTCAAAAGGCCAAAGAACCAACCTTAAAGAAATACGAAGCGGGAAGAATGCATGAAAATAACAAACACACGAATATTCTAAGTTTTCCAGGAAAAATGCGAAGCAAAAATTTAGAACCTCAAGACAGAGAAATCTTGAAAAGGTTGTGATGAAGAAAATCAAAGGCTTGGAGAAAGGGAGAGTGATGCATAAAACATTTCAAAAGAAGAAAAAAGAAGAAAAAGAAAATTGTTTGAGTATTTATAAGACACCAAGGGTAAAAGAGTAATTTCATCCCTCCCATTTATGACGTGCACAGTTACCAAATTAATTGTAGAGAAACGTGTAAATGATTGCGAAAAGACATGACACCTCAAGTTCATAAACACACGTTGAGTATCCGACCTAACCCCTAGAAAGGCAGCATGCCCAACATGATGCACTAACACACATGAGACCAGTCTAATATACAAATGTTCGAGTCTGACCTCATGAAGCTCGCACTCAAGTAGAGGCACTATTCATACCCTGGCCTAAAAACATAGCCAGACTCAAAATGAATGAGGTCAAATTAAGAGAACCAGTCCAATAAATACCTACCTAACCTTGTAGAAGTCAGACACTGCAACAAGGGTCTGTCCCTACTTATCCAAATAAGTAATCGACTTCTAAGATATCTCTAATTCATCTAGAAGGGAGATCTCAATAACTTTCCTAGAAAAAGAGAACGGTTATCCACCAACAAAAGTGGAACTACTCTAAAAAATAGTTATGTATTCTACTATAAAAGTATAGATATACTGACACCTTTAAGTATATTCATAACCCAATCTACTAAAAATATGCTTAAACCCTTACTAACTTAAGTATCGGAGTCCCTTACAGATACTATCCCCTACCTCTTCACAAACAATTCGGACATATTCACTTTCGTTGGAGAAGACGTCGGACATACGATTTAAAAGCGCTTGGACCTCATATTCAAACCCAAAGCAATCCAATTTTAGATAACCCTCAAACAATATTCATATAACTAATCATAATTTTCTTTTAAGAAGAAGTTTATTCTTACAATCGGAGGATGCGCTACAAAAAGCAAATAGCACTAAATAGTTATTTTTAACTTACAAATTTAAACAATTAATTAATTTATAAAAAAATTCTAAATAAAAATATTTTAAAATTTGTAGTAGATATATATTCAAATTCAATATTAACTTTTNNNNTAATTTTAATATACAAATAATATTTTTATTATTTTAGGATGGTGACTAAACAACACAGCCACAATCCACAAATTTTTCACTTTATTTATCGGTGTGATTATTTGGCCAACTCCCAAAATAAATCTATCACATGTTCTTGTCCTGTGTGAATTTTCAAGGTTTGTGTGATAGATATTTTATAACGTAATCAATTGTAGGTCTTATAATAGAAAACTGATTAGTCGCAGAGTTTAAAGAGCCCCATAGATGTAGACAGAAAACTCCACGTTTGAAATGTTACAAAAGCACTTTCCAAGGGTACTGGATGGAAAATACTATAAAGTGTGTCCTAAGGAGGGAATTGTTATACTTATTTGGAATGACACCACTTGTGCAATACATTGGCCTCAACAATAGCCATGAAGAAACATTCCATGTTCAGCAATGAACATATAACTCTAATGAAAGTGATAGAACGGGGTGTTATCGGTTCGGTTTGATTTGATTTTGGATAAAAAACTAATTGAATTGATATGTTCGGTTTTTACAGATATACAATCGTTCAATTTGCTGTTTTTACAATAATTGAATCAAATCAAATCGAACCAATAGTGATTTGGTTCAATCGATTTTTTGGTTTTTAATTTCTAATGAGTAAAATATGAATCACAATAATTAGAGGTTTAAAATAGTTAATAATTAGAGGTTGGAAATTTTTGTTATTAGGTTAAAGATTAAAATGATTAAAAGATTGAAATTGATGCATATGTTCGGTTCAGTTCGATTTCTATCGAGCCAATCGAAAATCAAACCGAACCGATTGGTTTTGTCAGAACAAACAAAAAAAAAAACCATTTTTTTCGATTTTTAAATCGATTGTTATAATTTTCGGTTCGATTTGCGATAATTTTCGGTCCAAACTTACACAGTTACACCCCTTAGAACCAAAGCATAGGAAGCTAATTTCAAGTTCTGAATTAAATTATTATTATGTGTTTGTGAGACATCAATTTATAAATGCAGAGTCACGATTCAGCGGTCCTCCTAGGTAATAATTGGATCGAAGCCAATAATTGATGAATGAAACTTTCATGGTAACCTTATTATCAAAACACTAGAATACAAAATTTATGGTGTCAGGAGGAATCCCACCCGTGAAGCGTTTCAGTGAGAATCCACTATGTGTAATTCATTTGAAGTTCTGTTTGGTGTGAAATCTCTTTCATTGCCATGACATAAAGAAGAAGAAGAAAATCATAATTAGCATATTAATTAGACTGTGTGTGCTGATTGGATCATTTTCAAATCTAACTTTTTGAGTCTCACAACAGACTCTACATGTCCTCTCAAAGTGTGCAATTCCCCCAGCCTGCATGCATTCATTATCAAATGGGACTTGTCAAGGATTCTTATATAAAGGTAGCATATATAACATTTCTCATAAAATTATGGTGAAAACTCACGTACAGTTAGCTGGCTAGACGTGAAGTTGATAATTGAGAACTGTTAAATGATTTTTGACTAAATTATTATCTATTTTCAATTATCAACTTCACGTGAAGACAGCTACATGTGAGATTCCACCTAAAATTATATATATTAAAGTACCTGGCTATTTCGGCGCGGCGCCTGGCTTGTTCAGCTATCCAAGAAGAGCTCCTCTCGTTGGCTCCGAGGTCCACAGCCATGAGTCCTTGCAGACTCCTCTGAGAAAGAACCCACTTTGCAGCCCTGTCTTCCTTTCCATAGTCTTTCTTTGATGTAAAAGCAGTCTTTTGATGAAACACACAAGAACATTTCAATAAGCAAGATCATATCCTATCTTATTGGGACCAAAGTCAATAAAAGAAAAAATATCTGCACTAACCTTCTTGTCAAATACCAGATTCCAGGCTTCTCCACTCAAAGCATAGCGCACTATGAACTTAATGATGTCCAAAGGCACATAAAACACTAAACTATATAACCATATAACACCAGCCCACTGCCATCCAATTCCTCTTATATAAGCAAAACTGATGTGTGCATAGACAGCAATCAAGGTGGCTACCTGAACAGTTGGAGAGTTAAAAACAAAACCATTCGAAATTCGAGTCATACTTATTTGCAGTTGACATTTTGAGTAAACCTTACCAATTGAGCTATTACAAAGGCACACATTAGTAGAACTCCTGGTCTCTCTAGGAATGACCAGCCGCGGCTGCGAGTCACGAAAATTAAAGCTTGGCTGATGATGCTAACTTGCAGATATACAGCAGATGCAACTTTCTCACTGTCACTGGATAAGGATGCTACATGGAAGTGAGTCTGCAGTAATGCAACATTCAGCTTAAAAAAAATGTTTGTCCATGAATAAGGTCTAATTGCAAATTAGTTTTGTACCTCAAAGAAAGTGGTGTCAACTACTGCCCAGTAGAATAGGACAGTAACCAAAGCAAGGTATGTGCCAATGACAATTCCTGTGGCAAATATCTCTGGCAGCTTCCAACTATCAGGTGTAGGGGATGGCTTCACTCGGTCTTTCGATATGGTCATGATCGTGCCTAAACAATAAAATTATGAGTACAAAGTGGGGGTGTTCGCGATTTGGTTTGGATCAATCCAATCCGAAGAAGTATTACCATCATTCAGTATTGCAATAATAAGGACCATGAAAGGTGGGAAATCAAACTCCCAAATCAAAGCTAGGAGCACAAAGCCAAGCTGTAAGAGAGTTTAGGTAGATAAGTTGTATGGAACTCTAGAAAGTAGAAATGCGTGTGGAATAGAATTGGAACTTTGTTTAATTACCACTATCCTTATGGTGATGGAAACAGCATATATCTGCAATTAACAAAGCTGTCAATTTTGCCTCAAGTAAATGTGAAGTATCATGTAAGACTACTTTCTGGGAATCATGCTTTCAAGTTTAATTTCAACTCAACTGTATAATTTTTCATTCTCTGAAATATAGCTCGGCTAGTTAAGACGGCGCTGATGATCACACTTAAGCCAGGCTCAGTTAAGACCAGATCAGCAGCACCTCTTGCAGCATCTGTAGCATCTGACACAGCTATTCCAATATCTGCTTTCTTCAGTGCTGGGGCATCATTCACTCCATCTCCTGTCATTCCAACTACATGCTTCTTTTCTTGCAAAATCTTCACTATTTCATATTTATGTTCTGAAAGTATCACATTGATAAAATAATCAGTTAAACAGATCTAGCGAAACGGTATCATTTACAGAAATAATAGATAACATCATACAAAAGAAATTCATTTGGATCACTTCTTATTTGGATGCTAAGTATGGTTTACTTTTCTTAGAACAATTCTCAGAATAATGTACCAGGAAATACACCAGCAAAGCCATCTGCCTTTTCGATGAGCTCGTCGACTGGGAGTGCTTCATTTTCATCTTTTTCACGTCCCAATAAAGATGAAGAAGGATACATGTTTGTCCCCATACCAAGTCTTCTGCCAGTCTCCTTTGCAATTGCCAACTGATCCCCTGCATTTCCATGTAAACTAGCTCATATTTACATACATTAATCTTTTGGCCTAGAAATAAATATTTCCTTGCATAATAAGGGAGAAAAGTACCGAATTGGAGGCATATGTTATATCATTTTAAGTTCATTACTACATACTTACCTGTGATCATCTTAACACAGACTCCCAGGTTAAGTGCTCTCCTGATGGTCTCAGCACTATCATGCCTTGGAGGATCAAAAAGAGGCAACAAACCACAAAATGTCCATGGACCTCCAGGACCATCCTTGGATTTTTCAGGGATTTCCTGAAAGATTTTACCTTGAGTAAGTCCATTCAATTACTGATTCGGGTGCGTTTAGTGGAAGATAGATTAAGTGTAAAAAAATTGGGTAAGATGAGAGATTCAAGGTGTTCTTTTGGGTTCCATCCTTTTACCCAATCCCTTTAGGAGGAACTTGACTCTTGTTTGACCACATTTGTAGGCCATTCTTAAAATTATTTATGTACAAAAAAGGTTTATATTTTTAGTACACAATCAATTACCAAGCATGGAAATAGAGGAATGGCATGCCACGCTACCTGATACGCCACTGCAAGAGATCGCAGTCCCCTCTCAGCAAATTTGTCAATGATTGCATGCACTTTTCTAGCAATCTCGTCTTTCTCTTGGCACATATTTAGAATCTGGTTTTCAAGAAACATGTTAAAGAAGCTTTATGAGTTTTTTATACAAAACTAAAGGAAATGACAAGCATCTTATACTAGGACTAAAAATTAGACACCTGTTCGGGTGCTCCTTTGCTGGCCCTGTAAAAGTTACCCTCTGAATCAATATATGTGATTGCTGTGCGTTTATCTACTGGATTGAAAGGTAGAAAATGAAGCTCAGTAATGTTTGCACGTGCCTGCAGAGAAATCATAGAAGGGGGTTTGAAAACATATGCATTGGCATTGTTGTATCAAAGTAACACGGATGTCTTTACCTCCTTTGGATCAGCTAGCATGTTAACAATGGCACTGTCAATGGCATCTTGGTTTTCCAGTCTGGATGCTCTGGCTGCTAATAGAATAACCATATCTCTGTCCATGTTTCTGTTAAAGACCTGTTCAACAATATCTCAATAAGGACAATAACAACAGAGATAATGACCTTGTATGTCATCTCCTTCTCTTACCTCTACAAGGTTTCGATCAACGGTTAACCGGTTTAGTGTAAGAGTTCCAGTTTTATCACTGCATAGGACATCCATCCCAGCCATTTCTTCTATGGCAGTCATTCTCTTTGTGATGGCTCCCTTGAAAGAAGAACAAAGAGCATATTGAGTATCAAGCATAAATATCTTCCAATAACAAATTGTTGAGAGTTTTACCTGTTGAGAAAGACGATGAGAGCCGATTGCAAGTGTCACAGACAGTACTGTAGGCATGGCAATGGGTATTCCTCCGATCAAGAGAACAAGAAGGTTGTTAATTCCATCCCTGTATGAACGATGCTCCACTGGGAACATTATGATTATTTCAAGTAGCATCCCTATAGCTATAGAGCAAATGCAGAAGTTACCAATTGAAGTAAGGACCTGCACAAAAGATACTTAAATAATTGGGCTTGTTAAAATTACCTGATACAAAATATGTTAACAAGTTTCCAAATTTACCTTCTGAAAGTGCCCAACAACTTCTGTGCTATCTACCAAATGTGCTGCCTTTCCGAAAAAGGAATGAACTCCTGTTGCTATCACTACAGCTTCAATCTCTCCCTGCTTACATGTTGAACCTGAAAATACCTCATTACCTGTTCTCTTTGTGACAGGTAGAGATTCTCCGGTAAGCGCAGACTGCATAAGAAAGCATCTTGATTCTTGATACCATTAAACAACAAATAATTGTAGTTGTAGCAAATGAGTGTAGTATTAGATTTCTTTATTTCTTTGAGAATGACTTGCCTGATCAATTTTTAGAGGGTCCCCTTCGAGCAATCGAGCATCGGCTGGAACGATATCTCCTAGCTTTATGCTGATTATGTCTCCAGGTACTAATATAGCTGCATCTTGCTCTTGCCATAGCCCATCTCTTAGAACCTGCAAAATTGCATATAATGCAATTATACTCATTAATGGCAAGGAATCACTCTATGTAACATATGCATATAATATAGCTGATGAATTCCAGAAACAGATGTCAAAGAGAAAGAATAATACCTTTGTTTTAGGAGCTAAACGAGCCATTAGTGCTGCTGCAGCATTACCAGCATTATTTTCTTCTATGAAACTTATTGTTGAGTTTATTACCAGCAGGCATAAAATTCCTACAAAGTCTTGCCAATCAGGACCTTCCCCCTGAAAATATCTCTCCAAATAAGTACCCAATGAATGGTTAAAGAACCATGTGATGAGGGACCAAAGGATTGAAGAGTGAAGGTGAATATGTTCTCTACTTACTCCCCCATTAGCAAGGATAATGGCCATCAATGCTGCAGCTTCCATAACCCATGATAGAGGATTCCACATAAAACTTAGAAATTTCAGTATTTTATTCTCCTGCAATAACAGTTGAGGATGAGGTTATAGTTAGAAGAATTTCTTCAATTATATGCAAAAGTTCTTGCTAGTCAATGAGCTATGGATGGTGACCTTTGATACGAAATCCATCGGCCCTTTCAGCTTTATTTTGATTCAATTTTATTCCAGAAGTTTTCAATTTCCATTACATGTACCCCTAGTAGCTAAATTTTCAAGAAGTTTAGCACTAATGCATTGACAGTACTTGACAACTAGGAGCCAATTTGCTTGTGTTGAAGGCTGTCCTTGTGAAATTATTGATAAATTAGTCGTAAAATTCTTGATTAAATTTGATGCAAATCGAAAATTTTTGAGACAAATTGAAATAAAATAAAACTTATGAGTATTTTAAAACTTTTGACAAACTTCACCCTTAAATTAAATTTTTGTAAATAATATGAAACTAGATTTCTTGTGGTGGAAGAAACAAACAGGAACACCTTGAAGTTTGATCAAGACGAACTAATGACAGCAGAATGCTCATATTCAACCTCCAATATTATCCTATTCCAGTTCAGCATTTCCCTTCTATGATTAAGCTCTTTCAAATAACTACATAGTTGTAACTCTGATGCATATATCTTATTGGATAACCAGTTCTACTTCTATCAAGCTTCACATGCAGAAAATCATATATTTTTCAGAGAAGATTGTTCTTAGCTTACTTTCCTCTCTTCAAGTTTGTTGGGGCCAAATATCTGCAGCCGGGCTTCAGCGTCGTCAGATGAAAGTCCGGTTCGCGATGTTCGCAACTGTTGAAATACTTCTTCCAATGGTATGCGCTCCTGACCAAAATTATTGAGTGCTACTTGTTCAACAATTTGCAAAGATTGAGGATGAAACTGAAAATGCACTATTGTACTGACTATCCTGCATTTGTTAGATTACTTACCAAATCAATACCATCTCGGTTGAAATTCTCAGGATCAAGCAGAGGCTTATCCAGTTCCTCAGCCATGTTACAACTACAAATTAAGCAGATTCAGTTCTTAGGATTAGTGAAGTGCAGTAAGTTCAATAATTAAGACCATATAATAATCCATATATCAATATATAGTTCAAACTTAGAGTATTACCTGCTTTTCCAAGAGAGGGAGGTTACACAAAAATGAATCAAAGAAGGATGGATAGTTCCATTACTTGCATATCTAAATGGAATTGGTGTCTGACTGGTTGGTAAAAATCCATGCAGCATGCATATTGTGGGTTCCAAGTTCCAACAAAGTTTAATTAGATTTGACCATGGATATGCAACACCAAGAACATAACAAGACCGTTGGTTTCAACTACCCTTCATAACTTGCCTATTCCTTCATCAACCTAACTAACCGTCTTCAATTAGTAGCATACTAACATATATGTGCTCATCTTTATATATTCATTAAAATATGACCAAAATGTTCTCTTGACAATTACGTGGAGTTTACCACGTATGGCGTATACATAGCAACACAGTACAGCACGTTTTTCCAATTATTTTATTTGTATTATATTGTTATATGAATTTCTTCTTCTATTTTAAATTAATTGAAAAATTCCTTTTTAAACTATGTATATGCATTTGAACCACAAAAATAGAAAAAACTTGATGTTACAAGATATATGCTACCTTGAACTAGGAAAGATATTATTGTAGTTTGTGTTCGAATGTAAATATTGTTTGGGAGCTCCACTATCTTAAGGCCATTGACATGAGGGAGTGAAAAATTGTTGACAATAGTGCTCGCGTTTGTTTTGAGGTACTGAGACCGGTCCGGGTTAACATTTGAACCGGATAAGTAAACAAATCGACCAAATTTAAAAAACCCGATCAAATCCGATTTAAACCAAGACTCGAACCGGAGCTGGGACTCGAACTTGAGTTATTCAAGTTGCAAAAACACCCTTGCAACCACTAGGGCAGGTCTTCTCTTGGTGTTCTTTGGTGTGTTTTAATAAATATATTATTAATTATTAGACATATCCTAATTAACCACTTGTCTATTAATTCTTTTACTCATGAAAATTTAAAATATTTTTTATTTTTTTATTCTAATGAATAGTATTTATATTAATTTATTTTATTTTTTATTTTATACTTACTTTTTTAAAAAATAATTATTGTTTAATTATAGAAGCTTGTCATCTAATCTTCTAACCTCTTTGATCAAGCTTGACAGAAGAGTCAAAGCTTCTGAGTACTCCTTATTTTCCATCAGAAGTGCTGCAAGTCTTGCCTCAACTCGCTGCCTCAGGAATGTACGCTTCTCAGCATAAGTCCACTGCACCATTTCTCTGCAAAGCACAATTTGAAGATCAGATGTCCCTGGGATTTTAGCAACTGCGTCAATTATCCCCCTAACTATCTTTGCAGTTTTTGCCTTGGGTATCACAGAGAAAAAGGGCCTCAATTGTGTGAGAAGGCTGCGTAGATCCTCTCCTCTATTCTCTTGCCTTAGAAGGTCAGTAAGGTTTGTGATCGCCTGCTCTTTCATACGCAGAGCTTCGGGTGAGGAAGAAGGATCCTCAAGTACACGATAAAGAATAGAGATAGCCTCAGATGGGTCTTTGGCCTCAACAGCAAGAGCAAGTGACTCTGTTGTTGCAGCAAGATGAGTTGTAGCCATGGCTCCTGTTGGGAAAAGCTCTACAACAAAACATTTATAACATGAGTTTTGGAAATAAGAAGCAAAAGTAGCAACTTCTGCATTACTATCATTTTAATAATTTTAACATTTAAATAATCTGAACATTTAAGCCTTGCATTAAGACTTGTTGGATCAAATTTTCTATTCTATAATTCAGATTGGTTGCAGTAGTGAAACATATACTTTTTTCGTCAGTGTTGTCCATGGTATGTATTGTACAGCATTAGCAACCACAAATGGCAAGCGCATAAAGAGAAAAAAGTTTGTTTATATTAGGTCGGTTCAGTTAATGGCAGTTTTTCAAATAAAAATCAAGTTTATCAAATGTACTGTAAAAGTATCATCATAAAACCAAAGGCAAATTACACACATGAATCACCCCTTTTGAGGTTTGATGAAATAAAAACCTGACCCCCTATTTCTAAAATCATGCATTGACCTCTGAAATTTAGGTAATAATATTGTTCTATCTATCTATCTTATCTACCTATATTCTATTTGATTTTTTTTGCAAATAGGTTATCCAGGTTTTTTTGGAGCTATTTTCCCACCAAAATGTTTTTATATATTACAGAACAAGTTGAGCCTTCTTTTCAGCAGAATGGTGGAAAACTTGTTTCCACCAAAGAAGGAATTGTTCAGCCGTTCCTGTCAAAGGTTAAATAAAAATAAGGTTCAAACATAACAATAGAGATAGTTCTTCATGATGTAAAGGTTAGTGTTTAGAATTTTTATTGATTGAAATAAATCATGTAAAGGTTAAAAATACAATAACAAAATTAACATGCTAACAAAATTATCTTGTTTGTACATTAATTTTTTTAGGAACTAAAATATTTATTTTTAAAATTTTTGAAAACTGATTTGAATAATTACTCTGCCAAAAAAATAAAATAAAAACTAATTTATTTGTCAAAATAAAACCTTAAAAATTAATCTGTGTATTAATTTTTGAAACTAAAATATTCACTTCTACTAATTTGGGTAATTACTTTCAATAAATAATTAGAAGGTTAAAAAAACAAAAAACAGTAATTCAACAGCTAATTGCAAATAAAAAAACAGAACCAAATCATTCACCCGAGACATCTACACTCTAGTTGAAGAGATTCAGAGAGCGGGGGTGAAGGATGTGGAGGAATGCGACTGTTTACTGCGCTGATTGCAACGCGGAGGACGACAGCGGCTGCGAGCTGCGCGGAGGATGACGGGCGACGGCTTCGAAGTGCGACTGCGGGCGACGAGCGATGAACAACGGCCGCTTCGACTGCGAGGGTGGGAAAGGGGGACGCAGGGACTGCGACGGTGGAGGGGATGACCGGCGGTGAAGAGGAGACTGGAGAGGGGCCGAGTCTGAGTGAGGGTTGAGGAAGAGAGACTGGACTCTGATACCTGTGAAAAATTAACTGGTCGGTCGACCGAACCGATACTTGGTCGGGTTTTTGAAAAAAGAGGCGTACGACGCCGTTTTAACAATCAGGAAATGGAAAAACCCAAAAAGCCCTATCTTCCCTCAGCTCTCTCGCCTCCTCTCACAACTCCAGAAGACCATAACCACTTCGAACGCAGCAGTCTCTGTTCTTCCATCTCGTCGCTGTTCTTCAACCAGTCCAGCCACCGCCGCCGGCCGCGATTCTCCAGCGTCGTCGCAACGCCTCTGTTTCGCAGTGTTTTTGCTGCCGTTTCGCCGTGCTTCTGCCGCTGTTCAGACGCCGTTCCGCCGCTACTCATCCCTCTGTTCAGCCATCTCCGTCGAGTTATAAAGCTTCAGCTCCCTCTCCCTCCTCTGTCGATTTTTCAGAACGCGTGAAAGCCTAAGGTAAGCTCCAGCTCCCTCTCCCTCCTCTGTTGATTTTCAGTTATTGTTTTAGTTTGTTGTTGTTTTAATTATTAGGTTGCTGTTCCAGACTTCCACTTTTTGTTTTGTTGTTGGTTTGCTGTATTAACTTGTTTTGTTAACTTGTTTTGATTATTAACTTGTGTTGTTATGTTCTTGTTTTGATATGTTCTTGATCTTATTAACTCGTTAATTTGATAACTTATTAGCTGGTCTTGTAAATCTTATTTGGTGGATTGTTACTTTGAAGGCGGATAAGATAGGGTCTAGAGTTCTCACTGACTTGTAACTGGCTGTGTCTGGGGTATTGTCTGTTACTATCAAACCAGGATTAGTACAGGTTATGTGAATGGCTGCCTATGTCAAATATGATCAACATGGATTACATGCTTTGTTTTGGTTCCTGGCAAATTGAAACCTTTGAATTTGTCCCGCTCTTGCTCAGTCTGCTCTGTTCTAGCTTCTAGGTATTAATTTTTTTTGTAACTATAATTGACTAATTGTTGTTAGTTAATATGTGAACTGTGATTTTTCATTACTGTGGTTTAGGATTGTGGATAATTTTGAATAATTGTTGTTAGTCAATCTGTGAACCTTGCTGTTGTTACTGGGTTGAATAATTTTGAATAATTTTGACTGTTGAGATTACTGGTTGGAGTGGGTTGCTGTGATATTGTAATTGAATTGTATTGTTATTGGATAATTTCGAAGCCCTGCAATTTTCGTCCCCTGAAAACAAAAAAGAAAAGGAAAATATCAAAATGCTTTTCTTCCATTTTTGTATTTCAATCTATTGGAAAGTTGAAACCAGATCAGTTTCTGTTCATAAGGTTTTTGTCCCTTAGAATTTGTGATTTTCTCTTTTAATCCCCGGTCCTTGTCGTTAGTTTGTCTCTTGTTAAATGTGATGAAATGCGACATGCAAGGGTTGGATTTCTGTATATCACGTCAGCATTTAACAGGACCCAAGACCAATCATCTTCTGAATTTTGCAGGGACTAAAAAGAAACTACGATTTTATGGGGACTAAAAACGTATTTGGGCAAGTTTTAAGTTCTATTACCCTCTGAAATCTTCTATTGATATGAAATTGTTCTTTACCATGAAGTCTTTAAGCTCATCATATAGTTTCTTCACAAGACCACAGCCATGCATCATAACACAAGTGCACACCTATAGTTTGAAAAGCTCTGCTTAGTTTTTGTCATTAACATTTCATTGCGCAGAACATGCAGTAAAAGCATAAAAATCGACAACAGCTAATTAATTGAACAAGGTTTTCAATCTGATAAGGAGAAACTTGATAATGCCTAATCGGCATTCATCAATCATACCTGAACGGTGTTTGCCCCAAGAAGATAATTTTGAATTATTTTTTTTTTGTTATTTGACTTTTGATTGTGTATTTGAATGACATCATAACATTATGGTTTAGATAGTACTTTTAATTTGGATGATATTTTAAACTTTATATTAGACTATAATTATGTTTTAGTGTCTTCATTTATATTTATTTATTATTTTATTATAAAATGGTTTTTTCAGTTGAATCACGGTCGAACCGGTTGAATCAGTGAATCAGTAACTAAAGCGGTTCAACCCATCCTATATCCAAGAGGGTGATTTGGTTATTTGGCAGCCTTATCTATCTTGCTGAAACGAAAACTGCAAAAAACAGAGCAAAGCATGAAAACATGAAGTCACTCACAGTCACAGCCAGTGTTTTGAACCCCACAAATCAGCCACCAGTCAACAAACTCCACTTCTTCCACTCTCACTCTCTCTCAATCTCACTCTTCTTCCCACACACATCATCAAACCTAAAATGCCACCATCAAAAGCCAATCATCACAGCATGCTCTTCTTCTTCTTCGATCGAAATCGACATGGTGAAGAACAACCAAGGAATCTACACCCCTAAGCACCCCAAAGTAGTCGTCCTCTGGGACCTGGACAATAAGCCCCCACGAGGACCCCCATACGACGCCGCACGTTCCCTCACACGCCTCGCAACTCACTTTGGCCACGTCGTCGACATCTCTGCCTATGCCAATCGCCACACATTCATCCACCTCCCGCAGTGGGTCCTACAGGATCGCCGCCAGAGAAAGCACCTCGACGTGCTGGAACGGAAGGGCCTGGTGGTGCCGTCGGAGCCCTACAGGTGTTCCGTCTGCGGGAGAAAGTGTCGCACCAATCTGGATCTGAAAAAGCATTTCAGGCAGTTGCATGAACGAGAGAGGCAGAAGAAGCTTAATCGGATGAGGTCCTTGAAAGGGAAGAAACGGCAGCGTTTTAAAGAGAGGTTTATTCAGGGGAATGAAAAGTATAATGAGGCTGCTAGGTCTCTCATTAGGCCCAAGGTTTCTTCCTTTTCTTTTTCTGTTAATCATCCTTGTTTTTATTTTGCTTGCTATATGTTAGTGCCATGTAATGTTGTTCATTTTTATGCATTGTTCTAGAATCATAACCAATTTGGGAGTTTGAGTCATAGGGATGGAGGAAACATATAGTGGGAGTGATAGCCACTAGTTGCTTGAGTTAGATTAGTCAGATTTTTTACAATAATAATAATAGGGTTCGGGTGTTACAAAGATGAGAAAAGAGACTACTTAGTGGATGACGATCGTATGATCATGATATTTCATTTGCACCAGCAACTATCTTGTATGTTAAGCTGAAATGTCATTCCATTTATGGTATGAGCATAATCCATTTGAGCACTCTAAGAAAACCTAATAGTTTCACAAATTATGTTGGATACACACCATATACATCAACTTGTTGAATTTGATTACATAACAAAGTAAAGCGTAGAGTTTTACATGAAATTTCTGCACTTACTCAACTTAAAGTTGGTTTGGCATATACATAAGGTTGATGTTTACACGCCTCACTGTAGTTACGATGAACAATTTGTTTCTGTTCCATTATGCAAACTTTTTCAGCTCATATTGTCATCTCTTTCTATATAGTATATTAGTATTTTATTTTTTGTTTCTTGTAACACAAGGTTGGTTATGGGCTAGCTTCAGAGCTGAGGAGGGCTGGGGTATATGTGAAGACTGTGGAGGATAAGCCTCAGGCTGCAGATTGGGCATTGAAGAGGCAGATGCAGCACTCAATGACCAGGGGGATTGATTGGCTGGTTTTGGTTTCAGATGATTCGGATTTCACAGAGATGTTGAGGAGAGCAAGAGAGAGGGAATTGGGGACAGTGGTGGTTGGGGATTGGGATAGGGCACTGGGGAGGCAAGCCGATTTGTGGTTTCCTTGGATTGATGTTGAGAATGGGAATGTCTCGGAGAAGGATCTGGTGATTGAGAAGAACAGGAGTAGAGCTCAAAGGGATGGTTTTGTCGTGGAAGAAGATGATGATGGGTTTTTTTCATTGTCGAGCTTTGACAGTGGTGGTGGTCATGGGAGTAGTGATTTGGATGAGCTTGTAGATGAACTTGCAGCAGTGAGGACTGATTTTACTGCGACAATTTCAGATGAGGATGAAGACGATTACATGTTGGGGAGTAGTGAGGATGAGTACATAGAAGATTATGATGAAGACAGTGATCAAGAAGATGATGGGTTCTATTGACATGGCAGCTATGAACCTTTGATTGATTCTTTTCTAAGAACAATTCTTATTATAGCGCCTTGGAATCTCAAGTGTCGCTGTATATATTCTAGTGGAAAGCTAAAATGTGGACCGAAAAGGAAAAAATTGTCACTTTTTTGGACCTTAAGGTACCAAAAAGTGGTGGGAATGATCTATCTTTGGAGGATTGAAATGAAGCACCACTATTTTTTCAAACAGGGATATGTTGGTTTCAGAATCAATTTTTTTATTTGGGGAGGAATGGGAATAACCAATTGAATGGATGGACTCATGGTTTACATTGCTTTGCATTGGTACACGGATAGCCGACGGAGTATGGTTTCTCCTGCTATAAAAATGAGGTCTTTGTTTTAACAATGCTGCTTGCAATTCTTTTTTCTTCAGCATTCTGCTGTAGGTAGTGCTAGCTCAAGATTCAAGCATTTGAATGCTATATATTTACTTTGAAGCATTTCAAATTATTTTTTCTTATTAATAAGACTATTTATTTCCCAAGTATATTGTAACCATATTTAACAGGGAAATTGAAGGCTTTTGTGTCATATATTACATGCTTTAGTAGTTCTATGTGATTATATTATGTTTGCATTGCAGGTTCTGTCTGCAAAGTTGTGTGGGAGACAAAACTAAAATGCATGATTTTCAACTTATCCTATACCACAATCAAATAAAAATTTGAGTTATAGCCAAGTATCTTCTTATCTTACTAGAATAAATGACTATTTGTATCCATAAAAGAGGATAACGCTGACATATGTATCCATGATAGATCAAAACTGATCTTATACCCACGAAAGTTGCCTTCCGTGTGACAAAAGTACCTTATTTTGGTTATGCACTTGCTTTGTTATTATCCGAAAGTACCCTATTTTGGTTATTTTGGTTATGCACTTGCTTTGTTATTATCCGAACTTACCTGGCAATCCAACCCTCCAAAATCCTATCCCTCTTCAATTCCATTTTTAATTTCAACCACCCATCTCTATTTCATGGTGGCAGC
>NC_029777.3:1607993-1638989 GCF_000817695.3 Arachis duranensis
CGTCCTTTTGCACTTTCGCCTCATCCCCGTGTTCTCCTTGTCAACTCTCCCTCTTTTCCAAATCCTCCTATTGCTTCCCTAGCTTGTTATTGCATCTTCAATCTTCATAGCCACAGAATTTTAGTTATTTTTGCTAGAAGAATCATTGGATTATATAAAATTGATGTACAATTTCTACTTCAAAAAATCAAAAATTAAAATTACTTGTAAACCAAAAGATCAAAAAACAATGAATTCAATTCGGCCATGGAAGTAAAACAACTTAACTTGGAACAATGCCGCAAATACAACCGCACAAAAAGAATCAAGAACTGAGCACAAACTCATGGCCAGATCCAAATGAATAAAAAAATAGCCAGAGAAAGAGAAGTCTGTGCAAGTGAGGTTCGATGCCGGTTCAGAACGTGATTTTTGAGGGATTGAACCCAAATCGGAAAATGGCCTCTGATGGCTTAGTATTCTCATACTGAAACTATAATGGGTTGAAGCCCACGATACAAGTTAATGCTAGCTATACTAGCCCAATACGCCTGACCAAAAAAATAATACTAGCCCAATACGTATTCTCTCAGCCCATAACACATCCGTGAGCAACTCTCTCTGAATCTCTCTCAAGCTGCCGCCATCTCCGTCGCCTTCACCGCCGCGCATTTATTCCTGTCTTTTACTAGATTGTTTGCTATTCTAATTCTCATCATATTGGTCGTTTCCGCTTCCAAGATTCAGTTATTCTTGGAAAGGGTTAAGAGTCAGCTCCAACAACTGTGATCGAGCTCAATCACTTAACCCGGGTACCTACCTGCTTCTTTTGTTTCATTCAGTCCCAGCGTGCAATCTACTTATTTGTTTATTTATTTATTCTGATTTCTGAGTATGCTATGGAACAGAGAAGTGATCGAGAATGTTGCAAAGATGGAGAAGAGCATTTACTCCTTTATGCAAGGCTGGATCTCTGAATGTTGTTTCTGGTGCCACTGGGACACGCCATAGCTACGCCAGGGTTGCTGCGGCTCCTCCACCACCCACCGAAGACAAACCTTTCACCCCCCAACCGCCACTGGTATCATATTCATAAACCTTCTTCTTTGTTATTAGAGTACTCTTCTCTATTCGAATATACTTGAGTAGAGAGCTGCGTAGCCAAATTAACGAACTAAACCTAATTGGTAGCTACTCTGATAAGGTTTCTCATTTTTATGTGGTTTTGCTTCTGTGCGAGACAAAGTATTATGCATTTTATTTGATAATTTGTGCTGTCCACTTGATTAGGTTCTGCTAAAAGAAAGCATGTGTTTTGCAGGTAAACTTAGACAAAATGTTTTGGTCTGCACCCTGTTCGTTGGCCCTGCCCCCGGATTCACCACGAAGAGTTGAAGAACCAAATTATCAGGGCATCAAGCGTTTCATTCTAAAACTCATGCTATTTTATAGTAAGCAGAGCAAGTCAATTCGAGGGGCTAATGTTGTATACCAAAGAATCATTTCGCAAGTTGATAAACCTCCGATTTATGAAGGTGTGTTCTTCTGATAGATGTAAAACTTGCTCAGATGCATTATGCAAATATGTAGCATGCACGTGTGCATTTATATCCAACCAATTCATCTTCTTATTGGTTTTTGGTCACATAATTTGACGAACAATGATTCCCATACAACATAAAACATCTGAAATATGTGTTATAGCTCGGTAGTTTGCAGACTTGGAGCTGTTTTGCTTGCATTCCCCATCTTGTAATAGGTAGTTTCTTGTTGTTCACCAATTGTGGGAAGGTGTAAAGCCTCTTCTCCCTCCCACCTTAGATTAGTATTTGTCAAACTTGTGTTAAATCTTGTAGCATTCTAAACTTCGTTATTCTGCTTGCAGTGTTTAACCTGGAGAAAACATTCAAAACAACGTTCTCTTTACTAGTACTTCATATGTGGCTATGTTTGCGTCGCTTGAAACAAGAGGGGAAGGAGGGTGTTGAATTTGGGCAGTACCTTTACGAGATATACAATCATGATGTGGAGCTGAGAGTGTCCAAAGCTGGAGTGAGTAGCCTTTTAGATTAGATATTTTTTCTCCAGGAATGTATAATTTGAAACACTCGCCTAAATACTTATATTTTATAGAATGTTAATTGTTAACCACTTAAGTAATTATCTGTTTCTTGATTTACTTATCCATTAATAGTCCCTCAATGGGGCATAATTTAACTATCCGAATTCCTTTTGTGCAAATCAGTACGAGGCATGTAGCAGTTGGTTTTTATGTTATTGAATTTTGACAATTTTGGTTTGGAATGACAGGTTAACCTCCTGTTGACTAAGTGGATGAAAGATCTGGAGAAGATATTTTACGGGAACATCGTTGCATATGACACTGCAATGCTTCCAGAGGCTAAACCTAGTGATCTTGCTACTGTTTTATGGAGGTAGGTTCTGCTCTGAAGTTATACTCCTTTCTCTGATTTTTCCTAATTTAGGTACTATATCAGTGACGAGTGACAGACGCAGTTTATCACATTATTGCTTACACCATATAATAGTTACTGGTTTTTTTCTCATTTCTTTTCTTGGTTATCACTACACTATAACAGAATAATTTCAGTTGAGTTAGTTGGCAGTTACAATTATTGTTAGTTACACAGCTCAGCAGAGTTTGTTCAGTTGTCAGAATTTGATAAACTTATTGGTGCTTACATAAATAATTTGCGTAATGAGAATAGCTCACTCTTTCAAGAATTTTATCATTTATGCAATATTCATAGTTTATCGTTATCTACAATCTTTTTTGCTTCAGGAATATTTTCTCTGATGATGGTTCATCAATGCCAGATGCTGCTGCTTCTCAGTTGGTGAATGTACGCTCTCCTCTGAATGATGTTAATAGCGGTCAATATTTTTAATTATATTCGGGGAATAGATGTTGTGTGGCATTTATAGTATACGGTTTTTGAAATTGGACAATTTGTGAAAAGTCATAACAAAGCCAATATACCGAACCTTGAGGCCTGAGGTTTCTTGAATATTCAAATAAAGTCCTTCAGCTTATTAACCGTTCGTTAACCACACCAATTGCGTCTGCTCTGGATCAAAATTTTGGCTCGGTTTGACTTTTTAAGCATTCCCCCTTTCATCTACAGGATTGATTGAAGAGACTTAAATTTTGACTTTTTTTAGACACACATTTCAAAAGAGAATTCCCCCCAGCACTTTGGCCTAAACTGTTTCCTTTGCATTTCATTTTTAATTGTATAGTTGATTTTCTATTGTTTCATCTTTCATATGAGTAAACTGAATTTCAAACCTTCATATAGGCAATGGCCAGGTATGCTCGTCGGGAAGTAAGTTGCATGACTTTAACAGGTAAAGACTGTCTCAGACCTTGTCTGTGAGAACTGTTTCTGTATGTGTCAAACTGTTAATATTAGTTGTCACAAAGTGGATGATAAATATGGGACTATGCCTATTGCTGTGTACTGTATACTAACTACGTTGTAAACTATAGTGAGTTGAAGTGCTTCCTATCACTCTGCGAAGGTCTCTCTCACTCTATATATATATATATATATATGCAGAATATCCTACTTATCTTATCTATATATTTCAAACTTCTACCCTATCAGTTCTTTTCCTGAAGAAAGTTATTTTGAATTTTAAACTTGGGTTATCCTTGGTTGTTACATGTCTTTGTACTGTTAGAATGCTTGAAACCATGAAAGAAATGATTTTGGAAGCATTCTAAGGATCTGGTGGAGATATTTATATTTCTTTTTGAGTTTTAGTTTTTGAGTTTAACCAAGATGTGAATCTTTTGAATTGGCAGATAAAGAAGCATTGTTTTCAGGAAATTTCATGTTTACCCCTTTGAAGCTTGAGAGCCAAAGTGCAAAGGCACATCAGTGATAAAGTGATTTCTAAAGTCGTGATAAATAATGGCAAGTACATTCTGTTCTTTTATTCTTTGATCTATAATTTATGAATTATTAGGTTGAAAGCTTGTAGCTTATCTATATATGGCCTTTAGATTTTATTAATTTTGTGTCCTGAAACGAGAATTGCCATACCCTGTGGCCTGTACAATGAGAAGAAGTGAAGGCAGAACTGATCGATTAGTGTAGCCTTCTGTTTCACTTTACAAAGCTTTAACAGCTTATCTTTGAGATTTATATCGAGACATCGCTTCTGTTAGCCAGTGTAACACATATTTTTTATGAGGGTAAATTAATAATTTAAACACCTTGTGTGTCTCTTTCTGGTAAGCTCAAATTATTATCAAAATTTTGTTGCGCGATTTGTGATTTATTGTAAACGTGAATTTCTTACAATCACCACTCTGCACCCTCACGCATGCCTGCTTTTATCGGCAGAAGCATGTTAGTGAGTGCACTTGGCAGAACGTCACAAATTAGGAAAATGATAATGTTACTTTTATATTTTATAATGATATTCCTCACATGATTTTTTTTTTGTACTGTATGTATAAATTTGTTAAAAAAAAAGGGGGAAGAGTGGTATTATCGTTTCCCGACAAATTATTCAAAGATATGACACTATGACCACAGTATATCTTACAAGTTACCATCAAATGAACGCTAAATAAATAATGATAATACTACTGCGTAAAGAAAAATATTAAGGGTGTGTTTTTGAAATACAATGGAATTAACATTGATTTAATTTTCAAATTAAATTCTTTGTTTGGAATACATACAAAATGATAATTTATTTGATTTGATTTGTAAATCCACGTAAATCTATATTATAACTAAGATTAAATCTTTTTAGCTGTATGTGCTCTATGTATCCACTAATCACTCTTCACTCTTTTCCACGGCTTCCTCCTTGTATCCAACTGCCATAGTCTCCTCCACCACCATAGGGGTCGCCACCTCATCCACTGCCATAACCCCTACCAAAAATAGGTAAAAAAACATCATATGAATATATGATTGGATGAAATGGCTTATTAAACATGTAAAAATCTTGATATTTGAAATTTGTCAGGAAGAGCAAGCAAAGAATAGTAGAAAAAGAGGATAAATACCATAATAACAATCATGCTAATAGATGACACACATGAGAGCATGGATTAATCCAATCAGTCATTCTCTATGTATGTATGAACCATTGCGTGGCATGTGATTAATGATGGGCATGCCATGAACAGTACTACCATACTTAGGAGGACTCAGAGCGTGAAATTCCACTTCACCATGCTCTCTTTTATAATAATAACAAGAATTTTTTTACGTACAAGTCATTTATACAAACAAGTTCAAACAAATCTTTTTAACCTAATTTACTTACGCATTATTATTTAACTAACTTTTCAATTAATGCGTGAATTTTTTTAATATTTTCGATCTATGTTCTCTTCTATCTCTGCGTTTCTCTTCCTTCGTTCTCTGTGTTCTCTTTCTTTATTTTTAAATTTTCTTTGTTCTCTACGTTTTTGAAATTAAGCCCTGAAATTAGTTTTGAACAGTTATCTAGTTGTTGAAGATAATAAATTATTCAAGTTCAAGTTGTCAATTGAACCAGAGTGAAATTGATTATTATTTTAAATCCAATCAAGTGGTTGAGGTATGGTTCGATTCTAGTTAATGTTTTCGTTAGTAATTTATGATTCTGTAGGTGAATAATGTTGTTTTTGTTTGTGAAAATTGATGTTCATCGTTGCTGGTTTGTATTGTAGAAAATTTTTGGTGTATTATAGGTTCAGACTTTTCAATTGAACAAGGGTGAATTGTATTATTGTTTTGAATTGAATCAAGTAGTGAGGTGTGGTTTGAATCTAGTTAAAGTAGTTTGTTAGTAGTTTATGATTCTGTAGTTGAATTATTTAGTTTCTGTTTGTGAAAATTGTTATGCATAGTTGATGGTTTGAATTTGAATGTAATGTATGAGTTTTGAATCTAATTTTATTATTTTTGATGATGAGTTTCGGTGTATGTTATCCTTTAATATGGTGTATTCTGGATTATTTTCGGTGTACTTTGCAGTTTCTGTGTGATGTTGATGAACAATTTGTTCCAAAAGTTGAGATGACTTTTAACACGCTTGAAGAAGTTGCAAAATTCTACAAAGATTATTCGAAAGTTACAGATTTTTCTATAAAAAATTTGGAGCAAAAATAAGAAGGGAAATGAAATTAAAAACCAATTGATTACACGTAGCAGAGAGAGGAAATGGAAATCAAACATATCTCCAACTGAGAAGACAAATCCCTCAGCTGGATTAAATTGTCATGCAAGAATTTATATATATATAGCCAAAATCAGACTAAGTAAAACATACCAATTATCTGTCGCAATAGCAGGGAGTCATCGTAAATTAAGTTTTATTGAAAAAGATGTGAGAAATTACATCACGAGAGAAGTGCAGAATGTTTCGGAACTAGATGATGCAAAAGAATTTGGAAAATACTTATTAAGAATGAAATAGAAGAATCATAATTTCTTTTTCGAGCTTGAACTTTAGGTTTATCAGTCAATTAAGATTATTTTTTGGGCCGACGCAAGAAGTAGGGCTGCCTATGAGTATTTTGGAGATGTTATTTCATTTGATATCACTTACAATACAAACAGGTAATATGCTGTTCTGGTTTAAGTATATTTTGATATCATTTTCGGTGTATAGAGATATTCTTTTGGTGTATTAATGATTTTGTTTCTGTGTCGTTGTATTCAGGTATAATCTAGTTTTTGGTTCTTTTGTTGCGGTGAATCACCACGGTCAGTCAACACTTCTAGGATGTACTTAAAAAAAAAATGAGGATACTCAATCATTCAAATGGTTATTTGAATGTTGGCTTCGTTGCTTGGGAGAAAATACCCCGAAAGGCATTTTTACCGATCAATGTACATCGATACAAAGGGCTATTGAGGCTTGTATGCCCACAACAATTCACCAGTGGTATATTTGGCATATTATGAAGAAGATCCCAAGTAAATTAAATAACTACAAACGACATGAAGAAATTGAACACGAGATGAGTTATGTTGTTTAGAACTCTTTTACAAAAGAATTATTTGATAGGAATTGGAATGATTTTTTAATGAAGAATGGTCTGGGGGACAACAAGTGATTTTCAGATAATGTTATTTTTATTAGGATTAACTAATGTTGTTAATTTTAGTATGTGTTTTGCTTGTACAGTAGAGGCGTCAAATTATAGGTTTTTTGGTGTATTTTAGTTCTGATTTAGGTTTTTTTCAGAGCTTTTCAAAAGATCATCATTTATGGATTCCAATATATCTTGGTTACCACTTCTGAGCTGGGATGAGAAGCACGCAAAGGAGCAAGAGTATGCATGCTTTTTTTAACAAGTTTATTATGCGCAACAGCTCACTTATCCAATTCGTCAAACAGTACGATAATTGCATAGGAATTAAAGAGCAGAGAGAATCGGATGCTACAGATTTTCATACCACCATACTGTGTGTAACAAAATCCTCAATAGAAGCTTAGTTTCAACATGTATATATACTCACGAGAAGTTCAGGAAAGTCCAATCACAATTAAGAGGAAAGGGGAATTGCATCATAAGATCAACGCACTCTGCTCTAGGTTATACGGTATATGAAGTTGTAGAATAGGTTTCTAATTCAACATTCAACAAGTTTGCAGTTACATACGACAGGATATTAGCTGAAATTAAATGCCAATGCTTATTATTCGAGTCAAGAGGGATATTGTGCCGTCATTCACTGAGCGCATTAAGTTTTGAGCGAGTAAATAAAATGTCACCAAGATATATATTGGAACGATAGAGCAAGAATGTAAAGAAGAGGCACACACATATCAAGAGCAGTCACGACAAGCCTCTGTTGGAGCTAAGAAGCAAGATATTTGATGATTTGGTGTTTCGGTTACAAAATATTTGTGAATTTGCATCAGAATCTGAGGAGTTGACTGCGATTCTGCACCGTGCTTACGATAACGCTATGACTGAGATGCAAGAATAAAAAGTCAAAAGTAAAGGAAAATATTCATTATCTCACCATGATACTTCGTTGGAAGATATTAACGAGTTTCAAAGCCCTTCCACGGATTATGACAAGAGGACATTCGAAAAATAGATTGGGGTCAAACACTAAAAAACATATTGCAAATGCTTCAAAGGAAAAGAAAAAGAAAAAGAAAGATTAACTGACGTAAAAGTGATGTTCTTTAAATACGAAAAATTGAGTTTCTGCATGTTAACAGTTGCTAATCACTCAAATATATACAAAAACAATATCCTTTTCTCTAGTTATAGCATAAAGCGGATAATAGATATAGTACACCTCAATTCACACGAAATACAATAAAAAAATTTTCAAATACACTGAAACAACAACAAAATACACCAAAACATTTTCAACAAGTTCTGAGACCAACGCAGTTCGAAATATGCAAACACTCAAACATGCACAAAAACAAATTCAAATGCTTCAAACATATATAGATATTGGTTAAAATATACGACAAAAATTATGTAATATTTTTACACTGATCTAACATAACAGTTATGTCGACCTAACAATTTTACTTCGAAATGAAGCGTATAATCAGAACAATAATCATTGAAAGGCAAGAACATTAAATAAAGAGATTTATGAGTTTGTAGCGTTTTGCGATCAGAATGAAAGAGAGAAAAGTGAGAAAACTGTAAGATTAGTGAATATTACCTTCAATAATCTTGTGTTTTCTTTTTGTGTTTGATGTTGAAGATTTCGAATTTAACTTTAAAACTTATTCAGTTTTCACGACGATTTAGAGAAATTTTTAAAAAATTTTGATATTTATTTGAATTTTGAGTGTTGTAGTTTTGATCGTCAGAAAAAAATTATTTGTCATAATAATTTTTGTATTATTTAAAAATTAAAAAAGCACTGTTTATATGCAATTTAAATTGAGAGTTAATTTGATTAGATTTGGATGAATTTATATAAATTTATATGTAAAAAAAGTTTGCATGCCTAACATGCCTGTAATAATAATAAGAGATACATTAATATCTAAATTATCATTAATGAAGTCAACAAAATAGATCACGATCACAATAACCAATAGCCAGTAGCCATTTGACCCAGCGATCAAAACAAATCTAATTTCTAGATGGCAGCACCACTGAAATATGGTTAATTAGAATCCAAAGTTTTGAATTTGAGATGAGTAAGTGGACGCAGTGTAATTAGCAAATAAGCTGCACATTTTCCGCAGCAGTGAGCAGATGAGCGTGTTCCCATAGCCATGCTTTGTCTGTATTGCATGTATCCTTTCCCACTTGCTACGGCACCTACTTTAATTTAGTTTATATGGGTAAGTAACACAAGAGTAAAGGAATCCCATTCCCAATATCCATTCCCCCCTGCCTTGGTTGGAACTTACAACTACCGCCCTTACCTCTCAAGCAACACCACTTTTAAGTTTTAACCATATATTCATATACGAGGAGTGTTAAGACCATCAATTTTTGTAATTTGTAGTTATTAAATAGTTATTAATGATATTTTTAATGGTGTGAGATTTTATTTAATGGTATAAGATTATTCACTTTTTTTTACTAGTTACTGACTAGAATTTTGCCCTTTGAAGCCTACTACCTCAAGCATGCAAGGAGGAAAAAGAAGATCATCGTCAAAGCGATATACCAACAAGTGTGCTTCTTTGGTTAAGGAGCAGCGTGCTCGTCTCTACATCCTACGCCGCTGTGCCGCCATGCTTCTCTGTTGGTACATTCAAGGAGATGACTGACCCTTCTTGCTTCTTGCTTCTTTGCTCATTAGGGATTGCTTGGCTACATTGCACTCTGCTGTCATCCACTACTCTACTCGCTCTCTCTTTTTGACCCATGGCTGGGTTTTGTTGCTGATAGGAGACCTAGCTAGCTTTGTATGTGGTGGATTCCCTCAGTGCTGCATGCTTTTTCCACAATCTCATGATGACCATCATGCAAGCCCTGCATCAATTACTCTCTATCATCACTCTATCAATTGTCCAATAACGAAAACAAGATTATTTGTTTGCTCTATATTATTTTTAATTCAATCATGAGAATATTATGTTATATATTGCTTACTTAACACTTACCCTCCATATATATGTAGATGTCAACCCGCTTCACGTTTCTAGTCATCATATGAAATTTGCAAATTTAATTTCACTATTAAACCATATTCTCTTTCTTAATCAATTGAACTCGTTTAACTGAGTCAGTGTTGATTTATTAATGTTCAAATTTATATCTATTTGTAGTTTTGTAATCCTAAAAGATGAGATGGGTCAAATTCTGCGGTAAAGCCTCATAACCAAAGAATTACGGCTCTGTCCTTTCCTTTTCCGCCCGATGAAAAAGAATAAGCAAATTCTCCAAATTAAAACTTAAAAACGTAAAATAATAAAAACAAAGAAGCTAAGTAAAGTTCAAAAAGCAACTGAAGCAGTATAATTGATTGTCTTGTATCCAAGTCCTTGAATAAAAAGACGTAAAGTAGTAGATAGCAAAATTTCAAGGATCAGCGGAATCTAGAAAGAGACATAAGTAGGCATGCACTTAACCGTGAGTGCAATAGGCAACAAAGTGACAAGAATGATGAAGGTTTTTGAATTGGACGGGAACACATGCACAAGTGTGGCGGCCCCTGGATGAAGAAAGGGTGAAAGTGTGACATATTTTGCGTAGATTGCGCAGCTTAATCTTCATAATTAGGGGGTGGGGCAATGCCATGCGAGTGGATTCCTAATCATATCAATTAATGATTAGGGACACCACCATAGCCGGCATTGCTAACTTTAATTTGTGTACAGTAGAGGATGATGAATCATGCATGCTACGATAAGCCACTAGCTGCTTCATTGCTATATATAAAAGAAGTAAAGAACTAAGTACTTCATTGTAAACACAATGGGTAATGTGAAGAATATCATCATAGCGTTCTTGGCACCCCTTCCATCCATCCTCTTCTACCTTTCATTCCTCAACCACTATCACTACTCACCCACTTCACACCATCCATCTCTCTGGAAATGGTGCTATGACCACCCTCTCCTGTTAGCAAATGTGCTCTTCTTTTTCAACGTCAACGTCCTCTTCTGGCTCGTTGCTCTCCTCCAGTCCAGCCACTGGGTAAGCCATGTTACTATGATACAAAGAGTTTAGAAAAAAAACGAAAAATTATTTAAAAAAGTACTATTTTTATTATTCATATTTCTCATCTGTGATTACAAGATTTTTCTAATATATAGACCAACAGTACAATAAAGGTACACTCGTTATGGAATAATATCCTAATAAATTACATTGATTTTTTTTCTAATCCTCTTTGATATTTTTCTGATTTTGTTCCCTAATTATGATATTCTAATAGGCCACACTGCTCAGTTCTCTGTATTTACTTTACTCTCATCTTTAAGTGAAACTGATTTTTTTTGTGCAGATGATTGACCCGTATTGGACAGTGATACCGGTGATTCTTGTTCATTACTACGCATCTCACCCTGTGGCTCAATACGATTGGTGGAGGTCGAGGATCCTGATCGTGCTGACATGGGTGTGGAGTATGAGGCTCCTTCACAACTACTTGAGGCGAGAGAATTGGCAATGGGGTCAGAGGGAGGATTGGCGCTTCACTGAAATGGCCCGCCAATACGGAACCCATTGGTGGTGGGCTTCCTTCTTCGCCATCTACCTTCCTCACCAGATATTTCTCATTGCATTATCCCTCCCCATGTATGTTGTCCACTCCTCCGTGGATCAGCCTCTCACCATGTGGGACATGGTAGCGCTTCTTCTCTGTGTATCCGGCATTGCCATCGCCTACCTTGCAGACACACAGCTCCACAACTTTGTGAAGCTAAGACAAGGTGGCGAAGCAGTGGTTCCTGTCCTTGAGACTGGGCTGTGGTATTATTCACGCCATCCGAATTACTTCGGGGAACAGGTGTGGTGGTGGGGGGTGTTTGTGTTTGCGTGGAGCATGGGACATGGATGGACCTTTGTAGGAGCATTCACCAATAGCATGTGCTTGGCTTATGTCACAAAGCTTGTGGAGGATCGAATGCTGAAGCAAGGTTACAGAACAGAGGCTTATACCCTTTATCAGCGAACAACTTCGGTTTGGGTGCCTTGGTTCAAGTCACACCACCTTAAAACTAAGAATGCTTGACCTTCACTTATTTCATCTTCATCCCATCCTAACCACAGATTAAGTGGCTGGCTGGGGTGTTGGATTCCAATTTGCTATAAATTTTAATTACTTTTCTGTTTCCATGTCAACTCAACTGGACCATAAGATAATTAACGACAAAAAAAAGTGTTGAATTTGCACCCGTGATCACGGGAATAAAATATTACAGAAACCCGCACGATCTCACTTGGTTTAGTTTATTATCCATAGCTTCAGGATCACATGTCCATAATTCAATCTGGAAGCGATGTCTTCTTTCTTTTCTTCCAAAAAAAAAAAGAAAAGCTAAATTGCCTACCTAACTAGCAGTTCAATGATCGCAATTAATCCTGAACTCTGTAAAATCCCCACAAAAAATGGAGAGAGTTCAAGCTGGCAAAATCACTTATTTATAAATATACTATATAGTCTTAGAAGTTAGAACCCTAACATTCATCTTCATTCAAAAGCACTTATTACTAAAGAGGATGGTAATTAATTTCATTTAACAAGCCATTAAAAAAGAAAACATACTTTTACTAGAAAAATATTTAATTTATTTTCATAGAAGGATATCACTTAAAAATGTTATAAAAATGTATAATTTATATATAAAAAAATAAATAAAAATTTAAGTACAATTGACTTTCCATGAAGTTGGTAATTGAAAATCGTTAAATAATTTAGATAATTTAATTGATTTGACTATATTTTTATCTAAAGACTCTCGATTTTTAAATTTAGGTGAAAATATCTTTTTTTCTACAAATATAATATAGATTGATGGATAGATAAGATGAACGTGGACAGAGGGTGATGAAGTGGTCAACGAATGTGATGTGAGCTCAATCATGTAGCATCCTGCCTGCTTGCCTTAGGAATATCCTTTGCCAATCCGCAAATTTTTTCTTTATTTGTTATTTGTTTTTGGGTGACGGTTCACATTGTGTGGATCCATATCCACGGAGGCAACAGTGGAGTCAAAATGAGTTTGATAGAAATCAGCAACCCGTGAACCGACTCAACTCAAGTATAGTTTAGTAGCAGCACCCAAATCACCGTTGAATCAGCGATGAATTACACTGCTGCTGCGTTGGCCATACTCTGTTGGATTTGCATCTGCACACCGAAGGAGGCAGAGGGAGCTGACAAGAAGCTTCGGTTTGGGAAAAATGGAGAGTTCAAGATTTTACAGGTTGCAGATATGCACTTCGCCGACGGCAAGAAAACCCGCTGCCTCGACGTCTTGCCTTCTCAATATCGTTCCTGCACTGACCTCAACACCACTTCCTTCATTCAAAGGATGATTCTGGCTGAGAAACCCGACCTTATTGTCTTCACTGGGGATAATATCTTTGGATTTGATTCCTCCGATTCCGCTAAATCAATGGATGCCGCATTTGCTCCTGCAATTGCTTCCAACATTCCCTGGGTCGCTATTCTCGGCAACCACGATCAGGAAGGATCCCTTTCCAGGGAGGGAGTCATGAAATACATTGTTTCCATGAAAAACACTTTGTCTCAACTCAATCCTCCGCAAGTACACCTTATTGACGGTTTCGGCAACTATAACCTACAAGTTGGAGGCGTTCAAGGCTCTTCTTTTCAAAATAAGTCGGTGCTCAATTTGTACTTTCTTGATAGTGGAGATTACTCAAAGGTTCCTTTCATTCCTGGCTATGGTTGGATCAAACCCTCGCAGCAGCTTTGGTTCCAACGAACATCTGAAAAGCTTCAGGTACATTGAAAATTAAAGATCCAGTGAACAGTTTCCATCTGTTTCTCGTTTCAATAACGGTTTTTATTTACTCTTTGCTTGCTCTGCAGAAAGAATACAAGAAGGCACCACTGCCTCAGAAACAGTCTGCTCCTGGTCTTGCATACTTTCACATCCCATTGCCTGAATATGGTAGCTTTGACTCATCAAACTTTACAGGTGTGAAGCAAGAACCGATTAGCTCTGCTTCTGTCAATTCTGGCTTCTTCACAACATTGGTTGAAGCAGGAGATGTGAAGGCTGTTTTCACTGGCCACGATCACGTGAATGACTTCTGTGGCCAGTTAACTGGTATACACCTTTGTTATGCCGGGGGATTCGGATATCATGCTTATGGGAAAGCTGGATGGTCAAGGAGAGCAAGAGTGGTGGTTGCTAACTTGGAGAAAACAGAGAATGGAGCTTGGCAAGATGTCAAGTCTATTAAAACATGGAAACGCCTCGATGATCGACATCTTACAGAAATTGATGGTCAGGTCTTATGGAGCAACAGTTTTTCTGGTGAGATTAACAATTCTCTTACTCTATTCCGTATTCTTAAACTTGTGCTATGCTCTTAAAAGGTTGGAACCTGTGGGCCCAGACTCAGGATATGAAGAAAATGTGCTCTGTAATTGTTTCTTTGCATATCTGAGTTTAGAAAAATTATACAATAGGAAAAAAGATGACAATTTGTTTGACGGGGTTTGAAAGCTATAAGCTGAACTAGGTTACTGAGTCTAGGATATAAACAATGTGCAGATTAACTCGATTTCTTTTATTACAATTATGTCCATTATATGATGGTTTCTGCTACTTTACTTACTAATGCTGTTTAAAGCAATAATAAGCACAGTTATTTCAAATTTCCGTTACTCGTTAGTCTAGGCATTGTTGCTAATTAGAAGATGGATATGTATAACAAGTATAGTTGAAATCAAAATTGATGAGCTTCTCATGAACATTACTACGTTGAACAATAATTAGCATTCTTTTTCCACCCTACTTTTTCTCGATGAACATACACGGAACCTTAAAGTATATAGTATGAGCTTGTTTATCATATTCTGTGAGTTGCATGAACAAATGATAATTTCTTTTCCCAATTATGTTTGAAACAAGAAGCGTATATTATGCCATGATGGTGCTATTGAAGAAATTGTTATTTGCAACTTCTTAAGATTATAGCTTCTTGATAAATTTTTCTGTTCTGTTATTCTATCTCCTTTGATTCAATTGTTTATTCTGGTTTCTGTTGTAACAGGGAACCGCAGGAAGAAGCATGATGGTGGCTCTTAAAAACCTCTACTTTGGAGGGCCTCACGGGCAACTATTATACGTATATTTTCATCAGTGTAACCTCTCTGATCTGTTATTCATATTTATGTGATCAAGTCCTATAATTAGATGTAGCAAGACAGGATCACTTGGAAAAGAATAAACGAAAGAAAGTTCATGATCTTGCTGCAACCGTTGTATGCTATGCAATTGCAACTATGTAACCACACGTAGAACACTATTGTTTAAAATTGCTTTTGCAGATGGAATCATCAATCATCATGAAGAGAAGTTTTGTTTGTTTTTACAAGTTTTTGATGGAGTGATCTAATAGGAAGCGAATGTAGATTTCTAAGTGCATGGTAATTTATGCTATCTCATGTTCACAGCTCAAAATTCATCAAGCTTGATTAGCAAGCTAGGCACACAGCAGAAGAGGAGCATCATTTTATACCAATGCTTGGTGAAATTAAACTATGGCTTAGCTTCACATAAATCAATTATATAACTTGTAGCAGGGATAGTAAGTAGTGTTAGTTGTATTATTTGTGTATACCGATGGTAGCGGTACAAGGATATTATTAAGCAAACCAACGATTACTTCAAGTGACAATGAATGTTGGTTCACGTTACTGAGCCTTGATAAGAGCATTTATAGGCCTTCTATTAACCCAAAAACACGTTGGATAAGAACAAAAAATTCTCAGCTCATATTTTATAGCGTGGTGTTTAGTAACCGAGTTCGGTTATGTCTCTAACTCGAAGTGATTGGTTTTATGCAAGTGATAGATAGGTAAATTTGTGTTCTTTCATTAGACTTTTTGTAGTGGAGTCTGCTTTTGGTTATTTCAGAGCATTGGCAAAATGTCAAGTAAAGATTCAGCAGGTTAACAAGGACGCGAGATCCCCACCTCTATGCTAGTTACCTGAATTTACATTCATGGCATCTATAGATTTATTAGATAGGTGTTTGTACATTGAATTATCATGCATTCTGTGCATGATATAGAAGTAGTAACCATGTTACAATTCTTTCAACTCACGTGCATAGATGACAAACCCTCCTTCCTAATCACTTGGGTTAAACAAATGCAGCAATGTTTCCCCCAGGATTGCAGTCTCATCCGATCCATAGTTGTTCTTACTTCTACTTCTTAATTGCCAGTGTTGTCATCACTTGGGGGTGAAAGCCTGTAGTTGATGAGAGATGATACAATCAGCTTAGAAAAAGAGAGATTAAAATGGTGAGCATATATGAATTAGGTGGGTTGTGAGGACTTACAGCAAAAATGGTAGCATGGCCGGGATCAGCAAGGTGGGCAAAGAGGTTGTCAATGGGACCAGTGCCGGTGTAGATGTGCTGGAACCAAGCACCCATGACAGCCAACATGGCGAGCCTGCCATTCTTGATCTCCTTAGTTCTCAATTCCTTGATCTTTTCAGGAGAGCCAGTGCCCCATCCGAGAGGGTCAAACCAGAGGCCACCGGGGTAACCAACATCGGTGCCAGTGAGCTTGTTGTTTGGGAAAATGGGGTCGGTATTGACACAGCCTGGCTTGATGATGTCAGCCCACCTCCTTCCCTCTGCCCATCCAATGAAGATGAGCTCAACTATGAAGAGCGTGGTTGTGTCCGTGAAGTACTCCTGTTCTCCAGCTGTGTACCACGATGGCGTGTTGAGCACGCCAATCTTTGTTAGGAATTCAGGAATGAAGATGCCCGCAGCACCCAGCATTGCCCACCTGCAGTGCACCAGCTCTGCCTGCACATTCCATCTCAGGCTCTCAGGATCAGACCCCAGACCAAGTGGATCAAACCCAAAGTCTCCAGGGAGGCTGCCATCAAGCCATGGAGGAGGCGTGCTTCCTGGGAACCACAGGGGTCTCTCAGGGTCAGCCGCTGCTGCACATACTCTTGTGCTCGATACTCCTCTAACGCCTGTTGCCTTCTTAGCCGCCCTCTTCAACTTCCTCCCACTTAGGAATGAAGCTTTTGTGTTTGGACTAGAGATGCCAACAGCTGCAATGGCAGAGGAAGCATAAGCGGAAGCCATGATTGGAGTGTGTATGCAATGTGGAATATGGAGGGAGGCTCTTATCTCGAAAGATAGGAGGGCCAATCTGAGATAGCGAGTTGCCATGTGGCAGTAAGAATCTCATTCTCATGGGATAGGTATACGTGGAAATCTGGTGCTTCTCCTTCACACGCTCCAAACTCCCGAATGCTTTTGGCTTGCATTAAAAAAATCTCTTAGCCCCTCACCAACACCACAACCTGGATTCTCGTAATCTTTTACATAAATAAATAGAAATAATTGTCATACATTATTATTAGATTGATTCAAAAAGTTTGATTTAGTTACGAAAAATATATTTTTGATATAAATTAAAATTATTTGAGACAAAATTAAAACAAAATAAAATTTAAAATATGTTTTAAATTTTTGATAAATTTTAAAAATAAAATTTTTTTTATCTTATAATTTAACTATAATTTATTACATCTCAATAAATTATTTAATACAATCCGTTAACCTTGGATTAAATTCTTCCAAAATACGAAAATTTATAAAATAAAAAAGTCATAATCTAATTGCCTTTAAATTAATATAGTAGAACTTACAGATAAAAGTTACAAATTAATTTTTTTTTATTACTTTACAATTTTCTCGGTTTAAAGAATATTCTTTTCTTAGCTTCAAAATTCTAATTACACCCTCGGCCTCTTTCAACGCATTTAGTATTAGTATTCAGCATCAAGGGTTTATGTATTATCGAACAGTACAGTCATTCCAATGGTTAGTATTTTGTTGCTACGGACTCTTTGAAACTGCAAGGGTAACATTCAATATGTTCAATTCACTGCAGAATGCAGATGACAGTAATATTGGCGTTTTGCCACATCGATTCTGAGCAGTTTAGGACCCGCTTTTGTGAAGTAGGAAAATCTGGGAACAAATTAAAGGATAATGAATGGGAAGACTTTTATTATTACACTTTTCTTAATGTTCTTAATGCACCTGATCGACGTGAACCTAACCTATACGTATATGACCTGAAATCGAAAAAGCTCTTCTATTCAAATCGACTAGGTATTAATTATATATTCACAGTTTAAGACAAAAACAAGATTTCAGATGTTAAAGTCGAATTGACACTACAATTTTACGTATATGGTTATATATACATACCTGAATTTAACGTTTTGAAGATCTTTACTACACCCATGCGCCCATGCCTCGATCTCATGATTAAGCCATCTTGTCTCTGTGTTAGAATTTTTAGTTGTGACTTGTTTTTTCTTCTTAATTCAAACCCTCGTAAAGATCTAATTAGAAAGTGAAAAGACTCAAATAGAACATCACATAAGCCACAAAAGACACGCCCAAAAACTAGGGGTGCACGCGAATCGGATTGAATTGGATATAATCAAAATCTCGATCCGATCAGTACTAAAATCATCTCATCAGATTCTATATCTATAATTTTTAAGTTTGGATTTATCCGATCTGATTCGCAATTTGCAGATCAGATAAGATATCAGATATATTTGCAACACATACAAATCTTTTTAATAGCTTAATTTTTATTAAAAAATATTAATAAATTTTTTTCTATCTTTTAAATATGTTTATTCTTAAAATAATATTAAACATATTTTTCTTAAATAATAAAATTAAAATAATACAACATATATAATAATTATTAGTTAAAATAAAATATAAAAAAATATTGATTTATTTATTTATTTTTGTGAATTTGCAGATATGCAGATACTTACATAAAATTCGCAATCCGATCCTATAAATATGCGGATTGAATCCATATTTACAATTTTCAAATCAAATTCAAATAAATACCGCTAATTTTAAATCGAATTCTATCTATAAATACCCCTAACCAAAACCGAAAAGATCATGAAAACAAAACACAAATATCATAAACATCAATATAAGCAAGTGAGTCTAGCAACATATAGAACACAATTAATACAAAAACTGGCCATCACCAAAGATGTAGTATCATAGGTCACGTCCACGTTAATCCTTACTTGCAACATGAAAGAATGCCATTCCAACTCCAGTAGTGTCTAATTCTCGTACTTAGACTTTTTGGTGGTTAAGACTTAATCGCTAAATATATATGTATATATATTATAAGGAAAAAATCTACACTTATATCTAATTTCCTTAACAACTAACGAATTCATTACCTTTATCTCTAAAAAGATCAGACAAAACGTGTGTTTTTAAAAACTAAATCTTCAAACAAATATTATTCCTCAACCACTCGTTAATAGATCCGTATCTCACCCTCTGGGACCCCACAAGATTGAGCTAATAATCAATGCAATAATGGCAGGCCAGGTGACGGAGATGGTTAAAAACTCAGAAGATGCTTGCTCTAATGCTATGCATATGGTTTATTATAATATAAAGTTTATTAAATAGTAATGAGTATGATAAATTTGTAATTCTATCTAATATTTGGTGTTGCATGTAATATAATTATGCATATATACAAGAAGAATTACCAATTCAATGTTGTAATGTAATGAGAAGCAGAAAAACAATGTAATGTGTTCAACTCCCACATGCATGTTATCATGGACACTCAATTCGAGACCCATATGGTACGTCACAGTGTGGAACGGAAGATGCTTCGTACACATTACATTCTCTTGTTCCTTTCAAATTCGGTGCAATAACAAAACAAAAATCACACAAATGGAAAGGATCGGAAAACACAAGGCATGTGAGAGATCGAGATCTATCAGCTATAGCACAGTTTCTCTGATCTAGATAGGAATCAATTAAAACCTTGATGTACTTGCAAAACCAGTTTAGGTTTTGCATTTAACAAGGCACCATAAATGTTCGTATAGTGCAGTACTTTTCACTACAGATTAGTGTTGTTTACGACTCTTTCAATTCTTCTTCCATACTAATCTATTTGTTTTCCCTTTTATATCAATAATAAATAATAGATTTAAAATGTGTTCAAATAATATATATGTGTGGTCATCACTTACTATTATTATTATTATTATTATTATTTTATTACCGGACCACCAAGGCAGCAACATATATGATATATACGAATTAAACCAGTCTGATATGGTCTCTCTGGTCCTCTACTTTTTTGGCCGGCTGCATGGTCCTCACACGCATTTATTTAATGTACATGCATCTATCTAATCCGTTATCTTATCATTTTGATTAAAAAGACAAACAAAATCTACTGCAGAGGAGGGATCTACCATTTTTGCGAAAACTTCTGCGACATATATCACACTTGCTACCTATATATAGTGGTGGACAAGGCCAATTAAAACAATCTTTATATGTGTAACACTTACTTTATTTTATATATATATCTTAATTAATTAGGCCATGTTACCTTAGCTTACTCGCTCGCTGCTTTATGGCAACAGTAGAGTATCAGTCAACTTCCATATTGTAACTCATAAAACCTAAAACCCTAAAATTAAAGGATCTCACAAATTAGCTTGGCCTTCATTCTTAAACATGAATGATTTTAAAACTGGTGACAACTCACGTCTTTTCACGTGAAATTAATAGTTGAAAATAATTATGTAATAACTTAGTTAAATTTATTAAATTATATAATAATGGGTAATGCTAGGAAGACAAAAAAACAGCTAAAACTTAACTTATTTAGTATTCATTAATTGTCGCAAAAATTAATAAATGCTAAATAGGACAAACATTTTGTATAACAATTTTTAATCGTTAACTTCATATGAAAATAACTGCATACGGATTTTTGTCTTTAGAAGCATTATTTCGTGCAAAAACAATAATGCACATATACATGATGAAAAGCTGAACTCAACTTTTGTACTGAAGCAGTTCAGCAATTAATTATTTGATATGTACAACAAGAACAAGAATATATATTTATAATTTCACTTATATATATATAAGAGTAACATTCAGTCATTGACTTTTAGCAATAATAAACCGCTGTTAGTGACTTAAACTAATTAGGCACAAGTTAATTGTACTTAAGAAAGCGCGCTTCCGTAATGAATGTAAAAGTCATATAGAGAAATAAAGAGTGAAAAGCTTTAAATACAGCAAGGATGGAGCTGATGATTCATCATTGCCATTTTATGTAGATAGATGATGATGATGGTGATGATAATATAAAATTTTAAAAGATACCATAGGGTAGAAATAATATATATAGAAAAGATGAAGTGGAATAATAATGTGGTCCATGAGAAAAAGTTTAGTACAATTATACAATGATTTGGATAGAACACTGATGTACTGCATGCGTCCAATGATCCAATTTTCAGTTAATTAATGGAAGACCGACACGGGCAAAAACTTCTGCTAACTTTATTATGGTACAGTGCTGCTTTATGTTCATCGTTCGTAAACAATAATATTGCATTTGCAACCCCCGGTTGCCATCTTAATTAGCCCTAACGTCTACTTTTATAGGGTGGGGGACCCTTCATCAAAAGTCATTTGCGTTATAGCCCTACTAGCTCCCCTTATTTATATACTATATCACTTTATACAATCACTTTATACTTATTCTAATAACCTTTTACACACCTTCTAAGTATCTCATTAACGCTACCTTTTATGTATCGGAAATAATTTTCCTTCTTACTCAATTTTTCGTAACAACTTAATTACTACGTAAAAAGGATTCATTTATTATTTTTTAAAAAAATTTAGCTTATTATCGGAGGTATTTAGCTTATTATGCATGCACAAGACAGGATTTTAACACTTCTTTAAGCAGATTAGTGAGTTAACCACTAAATCAACCCAACTTAATTTATTATTGGAGGTATTTATTAATACACTTTATTTGATTTAAGAATTAAAGAATATTTTCAAACATACCATGATCATTTATCGTAACTCATTTTTTATTTAATTTTGACCCATCACAATAATATGTCTCCGACAACACTCATTAATTCTTTCATAAATTATTACAAATGCTACTAATATGTTAATTAACCAATGTATAAATAATATAAGGATAACAACCATAAAATAATTAACCTTTACCATTAACTCGTAAAGGAAAAAAAAAGTTTAATTTGTAAACTTTTGTTGCTTTTTATTAATTTAAAGGTGAAAATTCAGGTGAAGTTAACTTCACATGAAGTTGATATCTGAGAGTTGTTAGATGAAAATTTAGTCAAATTAATTAAATCATCTAACGACTCTCAAATATCAATTTCACATGAAATCGACTGCACGTGAGTTTCCACCTATATATCTACTATCCTACTTTGATTGCCTCACACACTGCATGGGTTGGATTTTAAAAACGGTTATGAGCTAATAATTATATATTTATCTTAACTACTAAAGGCAACCAGATAATTAACAATTTATGAGATGAAGCTTTTTTTTTAATGAGGTGATAAGTAAAGTGATAAAGTAAAGAGTTAAATATTTTTAAATTAAGATAATAAAAATTATATATAAATATAATAGAAGTTATAAATTTAATAGTAATTAATCTTTTATTTTATTATTTTATTAGTTTCTTTAGTTGAGAGGAATTTTTTTTTCCAATTTACCATTGTACTTTGCTTCTTGAGACTTCTACAACTTTAATATTATTACAAGTGTTGAATCTTATGGAAGAAGAACATGCAAATGTCGTGAGAAATATCGTCAACATATAGTGATAGACAATTCTTTTATATTTTAAGAAGAAATTAAAAGGCTGTTATTAAAATACCAAAAGTATAATAATTCCAAATAATTCTGAATTGTAACTAATAATTGTTCCTTTTATACATGATTACATGAATTTATATTCCGATTTCAATTTTGTTTCAATTAAACATCAATCTATTTCACTATTCTAATAATTTATTTACTACGAAATAAATTCACAATTGCAAGCTATGTGAACGTTGCATACAGGTACATATTTTTCTATAAGAAGTATAATCAAATGAAATTAATTGTATAGTCGAAATAAGATTTTAAAGAATATGAAATAAAATTTTCATGCACATTGGAAATTATTTATGGTGACCAGTGACCTATTTTGCCGAATCTCACAAAACTTTAGAAGTTATGGAAAACTTTAAAAGTAAAAATTACTAATAATTTTTTTTTCTTCTACTATTTTTTCTTTGACCATCAATACATATTTCCGTTCCTCGGTGTAATTTGAGGCTCGCATCTCAAAAAATTTATTATTTCTATCTGCAAATATTTAAAATGTTATATAACTACTCGTATAAAAACAAAATCAATGTTATATATATAATCTTGCTTGTATTATGAAATATAGTTTTCTTTTCAAAAAAAAGTACTCATCAAACAATAAATTTTTGTTCTCTCCGTTAAAACATCTTCGAATTACTGAATTTTTTCATTATATTCAAGTTTTAAGACATTTGAAAACACTAATGTAGAGAGCGTGTATTTGTAAAAATAAGAATAGTTAATATAATATATATTGTTATTGCATGTGTATATACTTAGATTACTAGAAAATTAGACATTCTATTTATATTAAGTGAACAATTTAATGCATGTAAACATTTATGGTTTATTTTCGATGTTTTTAACACACAACAAATTCTTATATATTATTTTAGGTAGACTGTCTATTGTGGTTCAATAATCTATGATTTTTCAACTTTGTATGAGTGTTTGTATATATATATATTTTCATAAATGAGTAATGTTTGATATTCAAAATGAATGAAGAGAAAATAAAGTCGGATTTTATCTATGTCACCTAAACAAAAGACATAAAAGTACCTTATTATATTATAAACTAATTAAGTTTTAGTTTAGTATTTTTTTGAAAAGTTATTTCTTTTTAATAGCAGAATGTTTTTATTTTATATATAAAAAAAAAGTGATTCCAAAAAGCTTGCTATTACGATAAAATTTAATGTTATCTAAAAGTTTACATAGCAAAAAAAAAAGAGTATATTTTTGGATTAAAATAAACTAAAAATTCCTCTAAAATGTAAGAACATGTAAAGTTTTACCTTATATTTTTATAGTAAAGAACTATTAATTAAAATCACGGACTTATTATATCATATTCTAATAAAATTATAAGTTTTAAATACCGAAAAGTCTTGATATCTTCCTTTTTATATATTTATCTAATTTTTGTTCTTAATAAAAAGATATTGAACATCAATTAAAAGTATGTTTACATACTTTTAATAGTTTGTGAACCATTAATAAAATTAACCCTCGTTGAATTTTCAAACTGACTTTCAGAAGTAGCATGAGGTTGAATTACTAAATAAAATGTTGGTTAACTAAGGATACAGATTTTTATTATTATTAAGGTATATATATACATTAAACAAAAGTTCGATTTCATGCACTTACATATCCATAATAAGCTAAATATACAAGCAAATAAGTAATAAATTACACTAGTAAAAACAATATTCATGTAGTCATCATGATTTTTTAATGAAAAAAATTATAATTAAAAGTTATATTATAATTTGTTTATGTAACTTTCGTAATTTTTTTTTCAACATATTTTAAGTGTTTTATACGTAGAAAGTTTATTATGAGTACAATTTAGTAAGTTATTTATTACTGATGATGCATTAAGGTGAGGATCAATTTAAAGAAGATAGTTGCACATACATAAATATATATTTTATATGCATCACTAAATTAAATAATATGCGAGACAATAATATCCAATGTGCTACACTAAATTTAAGACTGAATGCATGATATATGTTGCTAATAATTTAATTTTTATTTAAAACTTAGAATATTTGAATGAATGATTAGCTATGTTGCATGGTACTTATATTTTGACAACGTACATTTTACTAAGCATCTAATAAAAAATTGATTTTTTTTAAATTAGTTCAAAATTAATAAATTTTATTTGTTATTTTTTTATTTCAAAACATAAAACCTCAAATTAACTATTTAAATTATTTTATTATTAAATCTGACACAAAATAAATTTTATTAGTTTAAAATTAAAATTTTTGTATTCCTCATCCTCACCCTGTATTCAATATTCATGCAACTTAGCTAATTATAAGTCTCCAACAATAAAAAAAATAAAAACTCAGGTGTAGTTGACTTTACGTGAAATTGATAGCTAAGAGTTGTTAGATGAAAATTTAGTCAAATCAATCAAATTATCTAACAACTTCTAGTTATAAACTTCACGTAAAGTCAATTGCACCTGAGTTTCCACCGTAAAAAAATCCACAAGATATATTATTACATGAGAAAGCTTACCTTGGCTAAATTCTTTTGCATGGAGAAGACACGCAATGGGTGTTTGACTTATCATCATCCATCAGTTTCAAGTTAAAGGTGAAGTTATTAGATGTTGGTTCTTTTATTATAACTGCTTAATTTCTTCAATTATACTCTGCATATATATAATAACACGTATATAATTAGCAAGCCAAATAACTAGCATTAAAAGGAGTAGATAAAGGCAACCAATTCAATATGAGAGTCTCAGGTACGGTATAAATGAGAATTATTGCCTTTTAGTTCATCCACAATAATAATAATAATAATAATAATAATAATAATAATAATAATAATCCTGATATAAACTATACTAATAACCTAATTTCTCTATCAACTCTATCTACAACCTAAATATATGCCTATTGATAGATTCTTGTTTTCCCTATTTCTGGTAAATCATATTCGGATAAATGAAATCATGAATATACTTTGTGATTATGATTACTTTAATAATTAAGGCTCTTAAATCTACAATGTACATAACAAGAGCAATAAGCATAAGAAATATATAACAGTCATGCATGTAAACACCAATGAGTAGAGAGTAGTGATAGATTATAGATAAAAACATGATTAACCAATTTAACTTGTTTTAATGATTAACTCATTATTAAATAAAAAATACTGTATTTCTATTAATTAAATAAATTTAATTCTTTATTTATTATATTTTATATCAATGTTAATATTTAAAAGAATTTGCTAATTAAATTAATAACTTTTTTGGCTAACTAAGAAATTAAACTTGAATGGCTTCTTCTCTTCAGTTTTGGACTTTCCTCTTTGACTGCTATTTAATCTCCTTTTATTTATAATAAATGGCTAATAACTAAATATGGAAAATAATAATTACAATATCTAGCGAGGACATACAATAGAATAATAGATACTTAGAGTCAATAAAAGGGAGAGAGAGAGAGAGAGAGAGTATAGATGTCGTTTTGAACTGGGCATGAATTTATCTTAATGAATTTTCTTGCCTTGTATCCGAATCAAGATTGCCATGCATGTGGGATAAAAACAAAAGGGTAATCATCACTATACTGATACTTAGAAAATTAAGTTTTATTTTGCTGCTTTTTCGAAATGAGCTCTTGGAAAATGACACTGCCCAGGAATCTAAGATACTCCCAACCATTTCAACAGAAAAAGCACCACATACATTCAAGAGTGTAGCAAATGCAAAGGCCAACTCCAATTGTCTGTCTAGCATTATTGCCTTATCTTGCTTATTGTGTATCTTAATTACTGTGTTCCATATATTGCTTTTGGCTTCAAATATCACATACACTGTATGCAATAAGAAGATAATCTTTATTCAATCTCTCCTTTTTATGCCATGAACAGTCTATTTGTAATAAATGCTGTAGGTTAATATATTTATTTAAGCCTCAGTGACTAAATAATTTCCAACAACATGTTGCACCAAATACACAGGGAATATTTGAAATATATATGATGAAATGCGTATAGGTACGTAGCTAGGTATCTTCAAAACCTGAATGCAAAAGGTAGGTATCAACGAACCATTAAAGCTAAGGTAGACAACACTATTAAAAAACACCACGCACACTTCAAAATTCAAAGTAAATGGTTACATATATTAATGTCACATTTTATGTCCAGGTTTGAAAAAGGAAGAGCCTGTAAATTACTCATCACCTCTCCCAATTTAATTACCTCCTTGCATTGATTATTTCATGCATGTCCTAGTGTGTTAGCTATAATCATTGCAACGAGTATATGAGGCCAAAAAAGATGTTATTTTATAATAACCATTGAATAATGATCAAATTTGAACAGCAAGACACTAAGAAAACTGTGCTCATCTGAGGACTATATATAAATATTAAAGATGAGATAAAGGAGGAAAGAAACAAAAAACTGTATTGTATCTATGGAATCATGTAATTAAGCATGACAGATCATCAGAAAGCTAAGAATGCATTGAATCTGCTGCTACTAGTAATAAGTATGTTGCGAGGACTAGTCTCAGCATCAGAAATTAATTAGAATACTTACTTTTGAAGCTAAAACTCTTGAGAGAGAAGCCGCGAACTTTACATGAATCCAAATTAAAAGAGGGTATTTGAGCAGAAGAAAGCGGCGGCTGCTGCTGCTGCAGATGAATAGAATAGAAGAGAAGAAAAGGAAGTAACAAAGGGGATAGAAGATCGAAGAGAGAAGGAGAAAAAGAAGGGGGTGGGGGGGTACTAGTTGTTAATAAATGATATGTATAGTGTATAGCTAAGCAGAAATAATAAAGTAACTATAATAGTCCAAATGGCGAGGATGATGATTCATGAATGAATAACAACATAACCAATAAAAATTCACCTTTTTTACAGCTGTACAACTTGATTATATTCCAGGCTTTGGCTGCAAAGCTAAAATGCGAAACTAAGCACTGTTCAACCCCCGCGCGCGCCCAACAAGCCTAACAGAAAGATTAGACCAAAGAAAGAAGATAGAAAGCAACAAGGCAAGCTTTTCTGTGTAGCATTCAATGCAATGTGAGAGAAATTAAAGAAGCACGCTAGCTTGCTAGTATTGAATTGAATGTTGATACAATAATCTAATAATATAGAAGGGGACAAAAATCTAGCTTCATCAAGAGTCAAATTCCGCAGCTAATTGAAGCTTGATGAGCAGTTTAAGGCGTGCTAAAAAGTTTAAATAAATGGCAAACACTAGTTACTGATCAAAAGAAGGAGAGGAAGAAAGTTTGCGAGCTGCTACTCTTTCTTCATCATTTGTGGTCTGCAGCTGAATGCTGATGAGATAGAGAAGGCCGGCCAGGAAAGAAGCTAATTAAGAAAACTAACAATAATAATAAAAATGCCTGCAAAGGAAAGCCAAGCTCTAGCCAAACTAATCATTATTATTAATATTATTATGTGGCTCTTCCAATTAGTGGACCTCTGATCTGATGATGAAGATCAATGCCGGTGGTGGTGATGGTATTGCAAAGAGGGATCCAAATCAAAAAGTACAGAAGTAGTAGTAGTAGTAGTATCCCCTCTCTGATCCCCAAACCTGCTTGACGATGGTAATGAACTAGACATTGCCAAATGCGAGTGATCTTCAGCTGGGGAAGAAGAAGAAGAAGAAGCACATTCCATGTTGACCCCAAATAGCCTCAGCCGTTTTCCTGCGGTATTAGTACTGTCAAAGTTACTACTATTAGGCACCACACCATGTTGATGTTGCTGTTGTTGATGATGATGATGAGCAACCGGCACAGAATCAATGATCATGGGGGCAATAGCAGTCCCTCTCTCCTGATGCAAGTTGGGGTCAACAATTGACATTGAGGGGGGTGACCTCAGGTAATAGAGAGGTCCAGGAGATCCGGAATTCAGCTGCTGATCGTTGTAACCGCTGAGAAGATGATGACTTGTTCCAGTTGCTGCAGCACCTGGATGATGATGAAAGCCATACATATGGGTGTTGTAATTAGTAGCGAGGGGGTGGTGCTGATGATGATGAAAGTGATGGTGGCGAGGAGGAGGCGTGGGAGAAGGCAGAGAGTAGAACCTGCCGCCGGCGCCCCATGTGATGGCGGCGGAGTAGTGGTTAGGAAGGAAGAAAGGGGAGATGAGGGAGGCGGAAGGGTCAGGAGGGGGATGGTCGGGCCTGCGCCTCCAGTCAATGTACAGCCTGTGTCTATAGAGTTCCCCGAGGCCGCGGTGGAAGGAGACAATGTCGCCGGCGTCGAGCTTCTTCTCCTTAACGAAGCGACTCCAGCCTTTGGTCATAACATAGCTCTGGCTGCTGTTCCAGTAGGAGTATCTGAAGCGCCACAGCTTGCCGTTCCTGTCCTCGAAGTTGAGGAGAAGCCCCTTATCGTTGGAGGATGAGTCCAATGGAAAGTACTTCTCCGCGTGCTGCTTCGGTATCACTAGCCTGTTCAGCTTCCCTACGTCGCTTGGGGTCACCACTTTGTCGAACATGTGCTCTTTCTCCACCGCCTCCGATGATGATGATGAGCAAGAACCAACCATTCCTCCTCCTCCTCCTCCTCCTTGCTGCCAATTCCGATCGTCCTTGCTGCTCCCGCTCCCTAGTGACAACTCCATCAAATCTAGCTGCTTCCGCTGACTGAAATTGGGAGCTACTGCTGTATCTTGCTGCTGCTGTAACCCTAATATATCCCCATACCATCATGAATTGTGAGAATTCATTTTGTTATGATTGCAACAACCAGAAAGAGAAGAAAATATATAGTGCTTACTGTTTCCGCTGCTGTTGGTTTCTTGTCTTGTGTTTGGAATTGGGATGATTTCCGCTGCTTCGTCTTCCTCCTCCTCCTCCTCCTCTTCTCTGCTATCGGAATATCCTTTCACTTCTTCTTCCATCACTAAACCCCACCTTAGCTAATTAATAATAATCTCCCTAGCTCCCTCCCTCTGGATCTCGCAAAACAAAATAGGAATTCATTCATACATACATACATACATACGTGCGTTATGAATTGACCAAGATTATTAGAATCAAAATTAACATTAAAGAAAACAAAGGGATCAAAGTGGAAAGTATGGAGAATGAAACATAGAAGATTATAATAAGGTGAAATAAAAGCTTGGGAGTAGGAGGAGGAAGAGGAAGAAGGTACATATGTTACCGAAGCGAGCAGGGTGAATATGACGATGAGCAGAGGTCAGATTAGAAGGTTGTTTGAGGCGGAGGAGGAGGAGGAGGAGGAGAGGAGTTCATAACCCTAAAGAAATTGGAGGAGAATCCAGTTGAAGAACGAAGGGGTGAAGTAAGTAGTTGTTGTAGTTGACCTACACACATACATGCTCAGTTCATGAGAGGGAACGAGAAGAACAAGTATAGTTACTTACCTCAGAAGACGAAGGAAGGAAGTAGCTAGGAAAAATAAAAAAGGAGATAGAAATGATGTTGAAGCCAGTTTTATTGTTGGAATTGGGAGAGAGAGAGAGAGAGAGAGAGAAAAGAAGGGGGAGGAGGGATTACTACACTTACGTTGGATGGGGGCCCATGAATAATAATGTGGGTATTGTGATCATGTGAGCAAGTTGTCGTTTTCATCATATTTGGTATAATTTCTGTACAACATAACGTTCCGCCTTATTGTGACCAAAAGGCCAGTTGTTCCAGAAGCAACGCAACCAGCCAGTTAAGTGGAAAGACTGATAGGGAGGGCGAGCGCGGTTGTGGCTATTAGAGAAGGGAAGGGGATGGGATGAGATGGAGTTGAGGAATTGTGTACATACAGTTACAGTGTTAGGTTGTTTTGAGTTATTTTCTTGACTTTTGGTGTTTATGTGTGCGCTGTGCTCTATAATGGTCCCGACCGCAAACAACCCAAAGCTGCAGGCGCCCCCTCCTCCCACTCTCCACATTCCTGTTACCCAATTACACATTATATGCTTTTATTTTCACAATTACAACTGATTAATACAAATCTTTTTATATTATTCTAAATTAATATATTTTATATTTTTATTATGTAAAAAACAATAAAAAATTAATACAAATGATCTTATTTTTTATTTTTATTATCATTTCAAATA
>NC_029777.3:1639201-1640789 GCF_000817695.3 Arachis duranensis
CATTATAATTTATTTTAGTTATTGATTTTAATGTTAATTTAACATAGTTTATTATATATTAACATATTATTTATTCAAAACATTATCCATCTACACGAGAAACCTAGAACCAGCATTACATAGTATTTCTTGCATTGTAATTCATTCTTTATTATTTATGTCAACTTTTCACTACCATGATTAAATTGGTGGTAAATAGTAGTAAAAATAATCAAATATACAGTTATATGCAGTTTTTCAGTGAGGTTAAAAAGTATAGATAAATAATGTAAATATTGAATAATATGAATAACAGTTAAAGAAATTAAAGGTCAAATTAATTATTAAAATTAGATTTTTAATTCAATTTAAATTTAAGTTATTAGAGTGAGGTAATGTAGCTTTTTCGTAATATATCGTCACATTACGTTCTTATTTCATTTCAATTTCGGTCCTTTCTTCCTCCACCCACACTATACAGTCCTCCCCTCAATTCTAGTTATCGCCAATAAAATCAACCTTGACTGCTACTATCAAAACCACCTCTAGCCACCACCTCTGCCACCACTAGTCACTACTATCACCGAACCATACTCCTTTTTTCTAATAACCACCTCTCTCAACTCTGACCTTCACTCCTCTCGTTTAGTGTTTCTGCTAAAATTTTCGTTGTCTCTGTCTTTGTCTATTTTGCAGATTAGCTTTTTTGGTCGCGCTTTACCATGCTTTCTGATCGGTCTTCGCCACTCTCACCTCTAATCTGTCATGCTTTGCATTTTTTGGTTCGCTCCGTTCGGTGGTGATGATGATTTCAACAGAGGCGAGAGGCGCTAAGGGAAATGGCGAAATGAAAGAGGTGGATCACAACTCCTCCTCATCCACCCACACCGTATAGTCCTCCCTATGTGCTGGATGGTCATTTTAATAGATATCCAAATGGTTATCTTAATTCTTATGTGGATGGTTATTTAATTGGAATGAGTTTAGTTAAATACAATTAAAATATATTGGATGTTCAGATGATTATTTTTGTCCTTAAGTGGATGATTATCCTTAAGTGCCGATGAAAGTTTTTGTTGACGAACCCGCGGCGGTGAGGAGGATTCCGGCGGCGACGATATTAGGAGCTGGTTAGCGACCAAGCGACGGCGTGAAGAACCCAGAAAGCGACGATGATGTTTGGTGAAAGAGAGAGTGACATTGGCGAAAGGGGCTGGTTGGTGAGGCGGCGACGAAGTTTGGAAAAAAAGTTGGTGTTTTGGTAAATTAAGGTATAATTGATAATATTAAAATTTTTGAATTACTGAATAGATTTTTTTTATTGGATAATATGGATGGAGTATTTTGTTTTATTGGACCAAATTTTTAACCCATTATTCATGTTGTTCAAATTCTCCATTGTCCATTTAACGAAGCCGATAACTATATTATTGATAAGAAATGCGTCATTTATAATAAAAGTACCACATTTAATATCAAAATTATTAGTTAATATTATGTTACCTATATACTAATGTATCACTCTTAATAATACACAGGTCAAAATAATAATTATTGACTTAACATATGTACAAAGTTACATACATCGAATAATATCATAGAGATAATA
>NC_029777.3:1641226-1652183 GCF_000817695.3 Arachis duranensis
TTTAAATTTTTAATATATTTTTATATATTTATTAAAATAAAAATTAAAAAATTCTATCAATATAATAATCCGGTGTCTGTTAACTAAACTTAACAACATTGCAACCTAAAATTTCGTTACAGACACAGACATATCACATATGTACATGACAACCCTTCTCTTCTTTGAATCAATAGATGTTTGCATTAAAGAAATGTATATATAATGATAATGTTCTATATATAGTCTTCTTGGAAGACTACACACACCTTGAATTATGGTCCCCAGAAGTCGTAGTCATTAAGAACGTGGATAACTTAGCGGTCATTCGCAGAAAGTAGAAACAATTGAAATAGCATGAGATAGAATATCTCTTTACTATTGAACAACAAGTTAAATATATATATAGACGGCCTATTTATTATTAATAGCGGTGACTTAAAAAAATTGCTGGTTTACAAGGAATCTCGATAATCTATTAGTTTTCTTTATTTTATGTTTAAGTGACATATTCTTCAAAAGGATTTATATTAATAAAAAATAACCCTAATAATGAAGCGGGGCGTGACAATAGAGCGATTTGTTTGGTTAGGACGGTGATGTAAAGTTGCAAAAAGTAAACTGTGTGAGGAATAATTACTGTTTAAGCACAGTATTACTATAATGTTTGTTTGTATATAGTATATGCAGAGATGAAACAGCTAGTGAAACAGTAGTGTACGGCATGGCATGCATATATTGTATCTCGATCGACCATTACTTGTTCTTTTTCATTATGTTTCTAAAAAGAAGAAAGAAAACACACATAGCCTTGTGAGATTATATATTATATATATAGTTATTTAATTTAGTGCTCTTGTACGTAGCACTGCATTAAATATTTCAACACTGTTGTTGTGTATGTGTAATTAATTAAATTGATATCTTAGCAAGCTTGCTGCTGCTACTACTGCTGCTGGTATATATATGTATATGTATGTATATGTTTATGAGTACTGAGTAGTAAGCATCACAATATAAGTGGTCCAGCATGAATGATGTATTCGGCCATAAATTATTATACATTTGCTTGTATAGACAAGCAAATAAAAAGATTAACATTGTCATACTCAAGTTGTATATGAGAGATACAAACAAATAAAAGTGGGATCAACACAAGTTGATTAATGAGGAATGTTGTCTAGTCACATTCCAATTACAATTCTATATATGCACTGCCCTGCCCCCCTCTCTCTCATTTCCTTTATTATTGTCTCTTTGGGAAGTTGGAACTCACTCTCGTGCTGCATATACTACTACCTACTTGATGAGTTTATGCTAGCTACGCATCCCTCACTTCTCTCTTATGCCTAGCTTCAAAATAGTAACAATTACTCGATTTGGGTTCGTCGAGTGGTCATTCATATGCTTAACCAAGTGTCGGGACTTAAAAGTTCAAATTATGTTTTGTACACAGTAATTTATTAGTTAGTGACAAATTTTTAAATAAAACTCTAATATCTAACCAATTCGTCGTTAATACTAAAAAAATAGTAACAGTTATATGAGGAGAGGGTAGTCTTGTCATTTACTACATATATGTTACTAGTTCCTTAATTATAGTTAGTTATTAATTAGTTAAGAAGAACAATTACATGAGGAGAATAGATCTAGAGAACAAGGCGTGAAAGAAGACCGATTTATTGGATTTCCTTCTTTGATTTCTTGCTTTCATTTAATGATGGATCGGACAATTGGTTCTAGGCATGCGAATTGCAATTAGAAAGCGATATGAAATCCAAATTCATCACTGATATGATGAAACCATTCAATAATGCCAAAGACAATCTAAAGATGGAAATGTATTTCATGCCAAAAACAATGAGTTAAAAGTGACTTATTCTGTTATTCATTATGTTACAAATCATATGCATGATATCCATTTTATATATATATACTTCAATTCTTCTGTGTAATATTAGTTAAATATAGCATTTTTCTTTTTTTCTTTCATTCCTTAATTATTTTAATTAAATTGATGATAGCAATGGACAAACAGTCGGTAAGGAACACTTACCAAAAAATGTCACAACCAAGGTTTCCTTAAATTATTACAGTTGCAATTACTGTGATTGCATTGGGGACATACAGATCTCTCTGATGTGTGTTGCAGCTGTTGTGGTGTGAAATTTTAGAAAATACTGTCAACTCCTTTTATTTATCGTAATTAAAAAATATTTATTTATTTTGTATCTTAAGAATACGTATTAAATTTTTTTATTAAAAATACAAAAAATTTATATTTTTAATATATTTATTAAAAAAATTAAAATTTTTTATTAATAATAAATTTATCGTATGTCTTAAAGAAGTATATTACACCTTTAAAAAATAAAATAAATTTTAAAGAAGAAGCACTTTATTATAGTACTACTTCAGATTATTATTTATCAAAATATTTTTATAAAAAAAATTCAATACAATCCTTATATATTTAACACAGAAATAAGTGCTTCTTCACTTGTCAGCAAAAAATTATTTTATTGGTTTACCACAATCTGAATATGAAGTGGCGCGGCCACAATAATCCTATATTGAGTAGTGAGTGTTATATTAAATTTAACCACTAAAATTAATTATTAAAATATAAAATATATATTAAAAATTAAAAGAAAAATCTGTAAACTTACATTTTTATTATATAATTCACCTTTTTTCTATCATAATTCTCTAATTTTAAATCTGATTCTAAATAATAATATAATATAGTCCCGTTAAAATCACATTTCTAATTTAGGTGAAAACTTAAGTGAAGTCGACTTATATCTAAGAATCGTTAAATAATTTGACTAAATTTTTATCTAACGGTTTTTAAATATCAACTTCACGTGAAGTCAACTGTACCTAAGTTTTCACCCTCAATTTAATAGCTTGGGTGACATGCAAAATGCAAAGGCTGTAGGGTGTAGCTGTACGGCAATAAAGATTTAGGAGGGAGGTGGTGATGGCGCCGCCCTCAGATCTCCATTCTGTTTTTGGCATAATAATAACACAACTTATGATCTATTAAGCCTTGCAGTTTTGCATCTATCTGAATGCCGAAACTCCCCCCACACATCATCAAAACCAACATCTATTTGGGCCTGCTTCCTCATTTAATTTGCTTTACACCTGGATTAGTCTGGTTACAAAAATTATGTTCTTTTATGAATCAATTTCATGTATTGTTAATACATATTTAATATGAGAATTTCTTTGGTAAAAGATAAAATTAAATAAAAAGTAGAAATTTTTACTAAATGTGTAGTTAATGGGCATTGTACATGATATTTTTGTGATTTTTTATTATAAAAAAAATTTATTTTTTTATCAAAAAATACAATTACTTTTTACTACACCATAATATTATCTTATTTGACCTCAAGTTAATTAATACATAAAAATTATTAGAAACACACGTACGTTTTATTTTTAGTTTTACATATATTGAGTATAAAAAAATTATTTTCATTATAAATTTATAATATAATTATATGTATATTTAGCATTAATTTACTTTCAATAAAATCTAGCTATCTTGAGCTACGTGTGTAGGATCAAAATATTCAAAAAATGAAGAAGTTGATAAAATAATAAAATAAGAATTTAAACACCATTTTTTTTTTGGAAAAACAAAAGAACACAATACATTTACAAACAAAATAAACAGAAGATAAAAGAAGGTAACCCCTCAACACAAGAAAAATCTTTAAATCATTTTGGGTATAGCCATCAACAATAAAAGAGATCCACACCTTTATTTTTATTCTAAAATACTTTTTTATTCTTTTCTATCCAAATGATCGCACAAAAACACATCAATCACGGCTTTCGATCCTCTTTTTTATGCGACTCTTCTATCTAGTTTAAAAAATATTTTTTCATCGAACCTGAAAAATATCACTGTCGGCTAAATACAGATATTCACGCACTCCACACCTGTCAAGCAAATTTATAGCCAAGAAACAAGTGATAGATCCATTTAACATTCTTGTTACATAAAACACAACTATTATTTTCCTGACTAATAATTTCAAACCGACTTAACCTTTTTTTTGTATTCATCCTGTCTATCAAGATAAATCAGATAAACAGTTATACTCTTAACGGGACTAAACCTTTTTAGATGGTCATCGTAAAATTATAACTAAATATATATAAACTTAAAAATAAAACGTACATGTGTATATAAAAGATAATAAAGCACATATTTTATGAAAGTTATAAAATTAATGATGATTAATCTTTTATTTTATCAACTTTCTCATCTTAAAAAAATCTAAATTCTTGTGTGTATATACTGAACCCTTTGGCGTTTGGACCACAATCTATATCCTGCTTGCATATAAAGATTAAAAATGAAATTAAATAACTCCATTCTAATTTTATTTATTTGCGGGTATAAAATCTTTATTAAAATTCTATATTTTATATTTGGGTTTAAAAATTTTCATTTCTAATCTTACTTGCCCAGTTGCACCCAAATCTCTACACCCGATTTTAGTTGACTCTCCTCAGAAAATATTTTTTTCATAAAACATGAGAAGTAGTTGTACAAATTTTAAATTAAAATTTTAAACAAAAAATTAAAAAAAGTTAAATTTATCAAAAATATTTTAATATCAAATATCATTTATCTATGACAAAATATTCAATGTGTAGCCTAGTAACACTAGGTATTTGTGTATAGCTTGGGCTTCAATCTCCCTTTCTTATTGACATGCACATTATATATTAAGGATATAGGTTGAATATTTAGAGTAATCAACCCTATTTATTGTGGGTCGGATTGTCAACCTGCTTGAATACTCGTGGTATATACACAATAATAAAAATTTAATTCTAATTTTTTAATAAGAATTTTAATTTTATGTTATAAATTATTTTTTCTAAAATAATATTATTTGAAACTATTAATAAAACTATTTATATTGTCTATACATATTTTTTATTTTTTTTATTTTTAATATGACAGATCAACAACTAATTTCTCGTATAGCATAACTCAATTAAAAAGTTTCTTCCTGGACGTATATATATAGTACCTTATATAATAATATTTCAATCACTCCAGTAACATTAACAGTTATTTTGTTATCGATATTTTGACCTTTAATAACTCATATAACATCATATATCTTATATTAGACTTTTCTAATGAACTTTTTATTTTGATAAATAAAATAAATGTATTAATTATTAAATTAAATAATTTTAAAAATTATTACCGAAATTTATCACCATGCCTTATCTCGTTTATATTTTGAACGAGATGATTTGATATGTATCTCATTTATAATATAAACGAGATAAGACACGTGAACGTAACACGTGTATATCTCGTTCACACTATAAACGAAATACGTATAAAGTTATCTTATTCACAGTATAAAGGAGATAAGACTGGGCGACGACTATATATGTAACTTGTTGACAGCGTTTGATCGGGCACTAGTTTGAATTTTTCAACTTCTTTCTCATCTCTTTTACCCCTTTCTGAGCATATAATCGATACTTACGACGATGGCGCATACAGCTGATAACGACAGAGATATCAACAGGCTGAACGAGACTTCGCATTACGCCGGGGCAGTCGACTTTGCGGTTAGTTGTAATTTATTGAATTTTACGCAATCTTATATAGATAAATGTGTGTATGTTGCCATAATTAGGGTAGTAGTGAAGAAGTAGAATATAATTTGCATAGTTAGTATAGAATAGGTGACTGGTAGAAATTTAGAACTCTCTTTTATTTCACTTGTCTTAGATTGTTACTACATAATTATTAGTTTAGAACTCTATCTAATTTAGTTATTTTACCCCTTTTAATTTTATAATTAGAATTTATTTATATCAAATATATTAAAACTAATAGAATAAGATTTTTCTCAAAAATATGCAACTAAATATGTAATGACGTTGTTAATTATAAAATCTATAATTTATAAAAAAGTATCTATTTAGGTTTAATATTTTTTATACTAAAAAGATCTGATTACAAAACTAAAAATAATGTAGAAATTAAAAAAATAATATAGGCACCTATTTAAAAATTTAGTGACATTATAAGGACCGTTAAACTTAAAAGAACCAATAAAAGTTTTAAAATTACTTATTGATAATTGTGAACATATATTTTTTCTTCAGAGGCCTCACCTTCTACTGTCCTGATGAGTGAGTCATACCCTTCCTCCACCAGACGCCATCGTCCCATATATGAGGGAGGTTGGATTCGGCGACACGGGGACCTTGTTGGGGGGGTTGCTTCTGTGACTTACCAGACAGAGATGTGGCAGTTAGTGGAGCGGCTCCTGGGTGTCAGGCCTCCAGTGGCTCCACAGCAGGTGGCGCAGAGGAAGGAGTCGTTCACGCTGAAGCTCGTATGGCTGCGGGAGCGGGATCGTGTCCGCCAGATGCCCGCTACGGACGACCCAGAGACCCTCCGATAGTACACTAGATGATACATCATGTTACTGATCAGAGGACATCTGATGACGGACAAGTCGAACAACTTGGTCCACCTGCGATGGCTCCCACTTCTTCAGGACTTTGGGCGGTGCCGAGCGTTGTCTTAGGGATCGGCTGTGCCGGCCTGGACGTACTAATCACTATGATCAGCGGTACACCGAGGTGTCACGGACATCGCTGGTTGTACTCTGCTGTTGATGTCCTGGATATACCAGAGATTTTTCAGTGGTGTTTACCGGATCGAGCGATCTACATGTATCCTATGGCTTCAAGGTAACAACTATTTATGTCTTTATTTAGTTATGAGTTTGTAACTTCTTACGACTTTCTGCATAATGAACTGTTTTTATAATTTTGATTGGTGTCAGGTTGGTTGGACTGCAGCAGAGCAAAGATCAGCATGAGGCCAGGGTCCTGCATTGGAGAGTATCGATCGATAGGCTACGATTCGATGAGGTTAGTACGATGCTTGACTTAACCACAATTTCATTTTAGTCCTTTATGTTGCATTCGTTTATAAGTACTAATTATTTGTTATGTCATAGTTCTCTCAATTTGTATGGAGGACGTATGATGACCTTGCTCTACAGGCACTGTGCCCTCCTTGGTTCGTCAAAAAGGAGGAGCGGGGGACATGGATATCAATCGTCCTTCTTGTCTGCTTTAATGTTGTACAGTTTCACCAGGTTGACCGGGTGAAACAGCAGTTCAATGGAGAGAAGTAGGTGCCTGGCACTCCAATGAACCTTACAGGTATCGCTGAAATCTTATTTATCTTTGCTTCATTGGTTTTAGAGTTAAATTATTATAATATACATATGTGCCCCAGTCAACCCTGTCAGAATAGTTACTTGTCTGTGTTTGTTCCGACAGGTTCCTGACCTCCACTGGCCGGGGTGAGGATGTGTGGTGGCCTGACAGACATCACGATTGGTACAAGGGATGGCGTTTCCATTTCTGTCCAGATCACAGGACTCCATTGTGCTCACGTTCGACACCAAGCCGACATAGGAGTATTGCGATTCGTGGCATGGGGATTGCCGTGTTAGGTACCTGTCAGGCGAGGAGGTAATGGAGGATCTGAGGCTCATCGAGTTACCTGCTGACGTACATCCCACTGCCAGCCAGCTGAGGGACGATCTCCACCTTCCCCCGAGTGTGCTGGATCGGCATAGGTGGCGACTGAAGTTAGGACAGATACTCGACGACCTGCTCGGAAGGACAGGGGTGCTAAAGATCACAGACCCGGCGAGGGGGTTATGAGGGAGAGGATCAGGCCTCATTGGGCACGGATGGATGTAGAGTACGACGAGGAGGCGGAGTAAGATCGACAGGAGGATCATGGAGACCTCCCATCAGATAGGGAGGATACACCTACACCTCCACCTCTTCCACCTCCATCACAGTACGGTACGGCCCGTAGCTCACAAATAGTTCCCGGGAAGCAACTCTTCAGTGCCTGAAGTAGTTTCGCCACCTTGTTGTATGACTCTTCTCAGTCCCCGTAGATCTGAGCAATTATCTTTTGCTTTGCCATCCACACCTTTCTATAGGAGGATTTGAAGTGATAGCTCTGTTGGACCGTACCTTGTAGGACAGGGATGCTGACGGAGTGGTTGAACTATATCAACGGCAAGATGACCTTGTAGATGAGACTGCTATCCAGCTGTCAATGGTCATGGGACATGGTGGGTGCTAAACAATTGTGAACTCCACCAACCCTCCAGACCTCTCTGACAAAATAAAACAGCCATGTTTAGGTGTCATGGTTCAAAACTATGTAATCTATGGAAACCATAAATGAGTAAGTATGCCTCAATTAAACTTGAACTCACCAGCATCCGAGATTCTGTCGAAGGACAACACGGAGACCCCATGGACGGCTATTTGCAGCTTGACGACATTGCACATGGTACTTTAATCGGTCTTATTCGAGCACCTGGTACTCAGTACTCCGACGAATATTGTAGTTCTTCACACCCTGCATCACTGCATCTCGGCATTTGAATTTGGGGCTGACCGAAACTTTACCCCATCGTCTAGGTTGTAATCCTCCTCTTCCATGTTGGAAAATAGAGTTCTCTCGTGCATGGCGTCCAGATCCAACGTATGGTAGTGACTTGGTACATCGGATAGCGTCAGAATTGGGTGGGGGGAGGCAAAATATAGCACACAGCTGCCTCAGTGGGTGTCTCTGGTACAATCTCCTCGTCATCATCCCCTTAGAAGAATCACTGTCGCCACTATCGGCAATGTACTCCTCATCAAAGTCTTTCTCACCCACCTCTATGTCGTCCACTGGAATGGCGACATGAATGGGTGGTGGTGCGAGAGGTCGGTTGTCCTGTACATAGGTCGAGTGTACAGAACTACCACCACCAACATCTCCAACCTCAACAGAAAGCTCCATCACTTGCTCCGCCATGATTCTCCCATGGATGTCGAACATGAGTCGCACATGCTCGTCCCCTATAAGTCGAAATAGTCAAAACCGGAACACTCCATTACTCAGCGGTGCCAGCAACCTATAACCCACCTTTCTGACCTCCCTCGTTTCTGTGCCTCAAAAGTTGCTCAATATCAAACTCTTCAACTCGGACAATAAACTCACACGCTGAGTGCGCAACAGAATTGGATTCTCACACTCAAATATCACCCCATTGTCGCCATTTTTTATACGACAATTGGGGTAAACACACACAACTATGTATACGCTATTATTGGCCATTGTTTCCTTCTTTTTGTGAGAAAAATGAAATAGAAGAAGATATAAAATGAATGTAGAGAATCCCAATGGTTAGGCATCCTTTTATAGCTGCTGAAAAATTATTTATATGTATTTCGTTTACACTGTGAACGAGATGACTTTGCACGTATCCCCACTAAAGGCACAAAAATGGAAGGTAAGTTTATCATAGAATGGGTACCTCGATTTAATATTTGTACCTGTTATATATAATTATTAATTATAGAATATTTAATTTATATATCGCATTTTTTTCTTATATTGTTATAAAGATAGTCTATAATCAATAGAATTCAAATATACTTAGTATGACTCAATGGATCACTTTTTTCGATAAGTATTTTTTATGGATTCTACTCATCCTATTCCTATTAACTGAATATATATATTCAGTTAATAGAATGAGTAGAAAAGAGTATATTGAGGAGTGGACCTCAAAAAAATTCTCTTTACGGCCTATCTTATGAACTTTAAGGTGTATAGGGTTTCATTTCTTGATACTTTCAATTTTTTTTTACATGCAAAATCATCTCGTTTACACGTGTCACGTCCACGTGTCTTATCTCGTTTACACTGTAAACAAAATACGTGTAAAGTCATCTCGTTCACAGTGTAAACGAGATAAAACACGGATTTTGATAATAACTTTTAAAATTATTTAATTCATTAATTAATGCATTTATTTATTTATTAAAATAAAAAATCACTTTTCTAATAACATATGAAAAAATTAAATAAGAGTTGTAATTATTTCTCAAGATTGTTGCCCCCAACATATAAGGACATAAAACAAAAGAAAAATTATCAAATTGACGATAAATTAGGATTTTTTATTTATTGAAATATATAATTTTAAAATTTTTTACAAAAATATGTCATCTATTCTTTTCTCGCTTACACGGTAAATGAGATAATTTTTTATGTATCTCATTTATACTGTAAACGAGATATGTACAATTATGACGTATTTTCATATATTTTTTTTACAGTGCAAACGAAATACATAAAAAATTATTTTATTTATAGTGTAAACGAGATAAGAGTAGATGACGTATTTTTATAATAATTTTTAAAATTATTTATTTCAGTAAAAAAATATTTATTTAAATAAAAATTTTCGATAAATTGTTGTAAAAATTTGATATAGTGTCTCTTGTTTACACTTTATTATTTATTAAGTATAGAGAAGCCTGAGTTTTACATGACTGAAAACAAAATTTAATAGGAGATTGGGACGCCATTCTAACAGATAGCAATCTACACTCCCTACGTATTGTGTGCATGTGTAACACGCATTTCATGACAGAAGACTCGTGACTCAATACTACTAATATGATCGAGTCCATTCTCTCTTTCACAACAATTTCAATCGTCCTTCTTTTTCTCTTGAAATTCAAAAATCAAACCTTTCCAGTATAACGTTTATTTTTATTAGCATTACTATTTTCATTTTCATCTGCATCAACATCAACATCAACGCCTTTATTTAACAAGTAAATATATTTTCTAATAGTAATTATAAACTTAATTAAATTGTTTTAATATATGTAGACAAAAAAAATGATTTAGGTTTTTTTAAATTAATTTGTGTTAACTAGTTAATTGATAGTGATAAAAGTGTTGAACTTAGTATTAGTTAGTTACTTAATATTAGTTAGATTAAGGTATTATTTAGATATATTTTGAGTTTGTGGAGTACTAAATATATATTGTTTAAATATGTTAAATATATTTTATATAATTATT
>NC_029777.3:1652209-1661307 GCF_000817695.3 Arachis duranensis
AAGAAAATCACCGGATATCATTAGATTTATTGGCAGATTTACCAAAAAAAATCTACTGATATTCTGTTTATTATTAGAATAAATTCGACGGTATAAACCTCGCTGATAATTTTTATCGGCGGATAGTAAATTTTCATTTTAATTTTTTTAATAAATTCACTCATTATCATCTTTCTCCTACAGCAGAAAAGAACAAAATTATATATAACTAATACCAACTAATTAAACAAAAAAAAAGATAAAATTAAAAAAAAAAACTATCATAACCAGCTACACTATAGATATAGGAAAATAACCTCCGTATTTTGCAAACAGAAAAAAAATTAAGTATATATACACATTATGACTAGAAACTTGTTTTAAAATATTGTTTGCATATTTATAAAAAAAAATAAAGTCAATTAAGAACCTTTTATGTTCATAAAAGATAACCCATCCATTATATCTTATTACTCTTAATGGCCTATGCAATTGACTTAGTAAGCTTAATCCAAATTAAAATTTTACCTACTATCAGTCAAAATAACATAAATTTGTTCACTTTTTCTCAAGTATTAAGATTTCGAAAAAAGTGAAAATAAAGTATAAAACTTACAGTGTTCACCCTATCAATGTTTGGTATCATCCTACTCTTTGAATTTTCGTTTTATACGTGACTTCAATTTTTTTAACATAAGATATGAACAATTGAACATTAGCTTTATAGACATAATCAACCGAGAAAATGAACAAAGAATAAGCACAAAACTAGAAAGAAAGTAAAAGTGGAGATAACTAATGTATGATTGAATTTTAAATTTCAATAGACCAATAAAAAAATAATTATGAAAATATCAGCAAAAACCAATCATCAATCATAAAATAAGTTAAAAACAAGTAATTAATTTTTATCTGTTACTACCAGTAATCTAATTGTTTTGAATTTGCAGCTACAAAAGAAGTTAAAATTTAAACAAGTTAAAAATAATTTGAAAACATTCAAAATTTTTAAAATAAATACTGAACAATATTCCGCATAAATAAAAACTCACAACTACAATAATAGATTTGTTATTTGGGTGCTCTTTTTTGTATGAGTCTCCAAACTCAAATATGCAAAACAAAAATTTAACAAAAAATTTCAATCAAGAATCAAAAACAAATAAAAAATCATAACAAAAATTAGGAACAAAAAAAATTAAGAACAAATTAAAACAAAAATCATAAAGAAAAAATGAATTTAGAAATTAAAAATTTTAAAATTAAAATAAAATAATAAACCCTGAATAAATCCTAAAATCAAAATGAGAATAAACAAAAAAAAGATCAAAATCAGAACAAATTTTAAAATCCAGTAAAAATAGAATAAAATCAAAATAAAACAGGAACATAGGGATACACTATAAATTAAGGTTTAGGGTTTAACTACTCTAAACTAACTAGTAAATGAGTTATCTAAAGATAGTAGTGGTGCAAAGGACTTTTCTGGTGCAGTGGTAGCACGGACGGCGCAGTGGCGGCGACAGCGACCAACCGGCTGGCTGCATTAGGGTTTATTTTAATAAATTACAAAAAAAATAGGGAGGGGGAGGATGAGAACCTACCTGGAGGGAGAAAAGAGGGAGCTCCGGTAACATAGTGAATAGCGGCAGCAACAGCGGCTGCAGTGCTTGCAGCAGCGACGGCAGCAGAAGTGGTAGGAGTGGCGAAAACGGCGGCGACAGAGAGATCAACGCGAATTAAGGAGTCCATGCAATTTTTGGAGGCTGTTGGTGGCACCGACCTTGGTAGAGGGGTTTGCCAGAGGTGGTTTGGGAGAGAGAAAGGCAGAGAAAGAGAGAGAGAAAGAGGAGGTTTATATATATATATATATATAGAGAGAGAGAGAGAGTTTTAAAATGAGGGGAGAGAGCGCGCGATTCAAATTTAGGGTAAATTTACCGTCAGATTTACCGGTGGATAAATCCGATGGTAATGCATTGAGCGTGTCCAAAACGCACGTTCTATTAATTGAGCTTTACCGTCTGATTTACTAGTGGATGAATCCGATAGTAAACCATTGCGCGTGATCAAAATGAAACGTTTCATTAGTTGAGCTTTACTGGTAGATAAATTCGTCGATAATTCCGACGATAATGATCGCGCCAATTTTTCTTTTTTTCCTCCAAATTTACCATCAGATTATTGTCGAAAAACCAAATCCGACGATAACCTTTTTACTCGATGAATTTATTGCCAAATTTGAGGATAAATCCGCCTCTAACTTCCGACGCTAAATCTGACGGTATTCAATGTTTTTCTTATAGTGATTTTAGTTATATTAAATATATATTTTATATAAAATTAGAAATATTTAAAATATTTTAATTGAACATATATTTAAATATGTTAAAATTTAGTAAGTTGTAATATTATTTAATATGTTATTTAATATATTATTATTTAAATATAATTTGTAGGATTATATTATTTATAATATTTAAATCATATTATATGTAATATTACCAAATATATCTTAATATATTTATTCAATGTTAGAGAAATACAAAAAGTATATTATAGGGTAAATCACATAAACAAATTGAAAGAGTTTCAAATCTATATGAATATCCTAAATACAAAGATAATTCTAAAGTGTCACGATAGTTCTAAAGCGCATGTAATACTGTATATAGGAAAAAGTAATAATACTTGAAGCCCGATGAAAGAATAAAATCTCAAAGTCGCTTAAAATAAAATTACAAAGCGTAAAGCGTTCACACATGATAACTAAATGCGTAAGTAAGATAAGAACAGAATATGTAAATATACAACCTTGTAATAAAGCTCTAAGATACAAGGTAGTAAATAATAGATAAACAAAATAAATATATATGATATATAAAAGAAACCAATCAGAGCCTCCAGAGTTTAGGTGGACTAGCCAAGAAGTACAATAGAATTTTATAAAAGGCTTACTTATTATATCTCAAAGTTTAAAACCAAAAGCTTTAAGACATTAAATACAATAATCCAAAAGTGAGAAAAATAATAGCAAAATAAAATATAAAACAAAGCCGAATCATCCTCCGCTGTGTCACCACGTTCGTAAACTCATCGAGGTGGGTTACAACCTGTATCTGAAAAATAACAACAACTAATGGTATGAGAATCAGGGATTCTCAATACCGTAATAGTGCCCAATAAATAAGATATAAGATTTTGGGAAGTCAAAGACAATTCTAGAACTTCACATCGATATAAATATTCAAGCTTAAAGAAAATATATAACTTAAACCATAAACAGGGTAAACTATCTCAAGGAAGTTCTAACTAATGCTATTCACCGCTGTCCCACAGCCTCCACCAACCTATCCTCCATGCGATCCCATCGCCACCGCCTACCGAGCCTCCTCAATCCCATTAGAAGACATAGATAATGCAAACAAGTAAAATACAAGTAATATACATATACACCTGGTAAAACAGATAGCAAATAAGTATGTGATTCATTTAGGCATAACTGAAATTAAGTAAAGCAAACAAGCATATAGAAGAACATATGATGAATGTCTGTTCTATTGGCTGTGATATCACATTGTCGATCAAAGTTGCCATCTCGACACATCCTTTCGGATGTGGCCTTTCTGCAACGTTAGGGATATAGTGCCCTGCACACTCTTGTGCACCTAGGGATATAGTGCCCGGTGCACTATCATTCCAAAAATATAGTACCTGAAACACTTGCATGCTCATTCCAAGGATATAGTGTCTGGCACACTCTTACGACAGAGAAGGTTATGCGAGAGGGATACCACTTCAGCCCTCATATCTAAACGTAAGTGGGATTAACCTCCGTCCTTATGCCGGCATCGCAACCTCGACAAGCGGAATTCACCACCGTCCTTGCCGAGGTGCATAGCAACTTACTAATTCAATGCATATCATTTTCATTATTCAGTAATCACTTTCAATGTTCAACAAGTTCATCATTTCTTTCCAAGTTCCAAACTCCTCATAACCATTCTCAATTCTCAATGTATTATCATCCTACATACACTCCGTCAATCCACTCAGGTCAAACCATCCATAAAACTTTCTAAGCCTAAGTCACCGTCTTCTAAATCCATTAACAGAAAATATCTAATTTAAGTTTACCTAACCCATCCATTCCATAAAACATCAACACAAAGTCTATCTTACAAATCCGTTCAACCACCATTCAACATTTTCAATCACAATTTAATCATTCATAAAAATTCAACCTATCTTAAGGTAACTAGCCTAAATTTTACGAAACATTACATATTATCTAAAGGTAACCGAAATTATACCTTGGCCAATTTTCAACACGCACAAAACACCAAAACGAAGCCACCAAACTTAATCCGAAAGCTCCAAATCCACCAAGCCAACTCCAATAGACACCAAACCTCAATCTAACATCCTATAACATACCAAAATCAATACTAGGACTAATCAAATATCAAACCACAAGAATTTTGAAGTGACTTACCTTGTCTGATGCTATTAGGGACAAAATGCAATAATAATTCAAAACTAGATCACTCCTAAATAACCAAAATCACAAAATCTACTCAAAACCAAACCTAAAAATGTGAAACTGTTAGGGTAGAAAATTGGAGCATGGATTTCGAGTTTTTACCTACTTTGTTTAGCTAGAAATGACAAGCTCAATAAGAGTTACGCGTGACCACAAACAGCACGCGAATCGGAGCACCGTAACTCAATATATGATTGAAAGAAGGTGGAAGTGAATAGTAACAATCATTCTTCTCCTCTCTTCTCACCAACGTGCCTCACTCTCTTCAGCAAAGAAAAATGAGCTGAATTTCTCATTAAAGTAGTATTTATATGTTGGGTTTGGACCCAACTTAAGTCCAGTCTAATTGTTTTAGCATTTTTAGTTCGTTTGGCCAAATTTTAGGCCAAAACTTTTAGAATTAGTGCCTGATTTTTAACTCTAAATGTTTTCTAAGGATTCCTACAGTTTTATTTTTTCTCACGCAGTATCAGACAGAGTTAAGTCGGTACTATTGGCTATTTTATCGGTACGAATTTTTACGCAATTTTTCGCAAAAAATTACATTTTTTTCCCTTAGAAAAACTTGCTGAATTCAAATCTCAGTTTGAAATTTTCAAATTAACATTTCTAAATTTTTTGGACCTATTTCGAACAATTAAATTATTATTTATTTTATCTAAGTGGCTAGTTTTAAATTCCGATTCTTACAGAATATATATTAAGGATAGATTATATAATATAATAGGATTTTTTTTTCAGAAAGAAGTAGAAGATGGTTCGTGATATTATGCATTTTGAAAATTACATTGTTAAATACTTTGAGTGCTCACTATATGTAATTATTTTTTATGTTTATTATTATAGATGACACGTCATCTTAAGCAATTTTTAGGGTTATTTTTTATTTTTTTCTTAAGTTTGACTTAAATTTTTTATGTTTTCTAATAGAATTTTATAATTAATCAAATATTTGGAGTTGGAATAGTATTTTTATGTTTTAAGAAATTTTGGACTAAAAGTAGCAAGAATCAATGCATTTTCACCGAGAAAGCACGGTCCAAGTAACTAAAACCTCACAAGCAAATGGCGCACACAAGGCCCATGCCCGGCGGCGTCTTTCCCAACTCTGACCTCTTCATGCTTTAACAGTTATAACTTGAGCTATAATGATCCAAATGAGGCGGTTCTAGTTGAGTTAAAAAGCTAACGTCTAAAGCTTCATAATGATATGCATATGTCTATAGTGAACATTTAGTTTCAGCCACATATCATCATCATCTTTAGGAAACAAAAAAATAGTGTCACAGACAACTCAAAATGCAAGTCCCGCCTATTCCAACTCTCAGGATGGAACAATTAAGGCCCAGGCTTAATCAACCACATCATTAAAAGCCTCAATCGTATTCAGAAGAGTTGAAGATCTAGAAAATTAGTTATTAATTCTCTTTAGAAGTATAAGAAATTTGGTTGTTAGGATTTAATTTGAATTATAGTTTTTACATTTGAATTAAAGTCAATAACTTATCTTTCTCTCCAGAAGATAAGTAGTTATCTTATCTCTCCTAAAGATAAGATTAGCTTAATTTTGAATTTGAATTCTAGAATTTAGACTATAAATAAGTGAGTATAGCTCACAGAGGAGGGCATCAAGTCCACCAACTACTTATCTTCTTGTTTTTCTTACTTTCTCATGGGTAATTAATTTTCTGTCAAAGGGTTAGGAGCTCTGTTTATATTTTTTTATAGATAATTAATCTATGTTTATTTTATTTCAAAGTCTTGCATTGATTTATTTCATGTTCTTCATTTGGATGAGTTGAATGAAAAGTAAGCTAATCTCTTTTATTATAATTAAAAATTTTGATATTTGAATCGAAACTTGAAAACTCTGTCACATGACTATTTGAATTTGGCTAAGAATAGTGGTTCAATTAGTGTGTGACACATACATGATTTTTAATCATTCCAATTTTGAATAAGTGACATATAATTCGGATTAGAATAACTTTTGAAAATTATGTTTTATTTTAAGATTTAACTGGATAGGACTAATTTGAATACGTGACATATAATTCGACCTAAAGTCTACTTTTAAATCTTATTTGAATCTAAAATCAGTTTTTATGCTTAATCTCTTGATTAATTAAAGTGATGCCTAATTAATGCTTGAGAAACTGAGGAGTCAAAAAATTGGAAAATCAGTTACTAAAGGTTTTGTCATGAAAATTTTTTTGCAAACTTTAAGATAAATAAATAAGATTACATATCCTAAGAGCACAAGCATCTCCAAAACCCTTAGCTCTCATCATTATTATCTTTTCTCAATCAATATTCAAGATTCACTATTCGAAGCATTCAAAGATTCTCAAGATTCTCAGCATAATTCCAAAATTTTCTCGTGTCCTCTCTGACTATCAATTAGGTCTAATTAATCTAATTAGATTTTTAATATGATATTTGCTTGTTCAATCTTTTAATTTTCGTGAGAACGATATTCACTCACTGTAATATTACCTAAGCGATCAAATGCACTTGTCGGTATCTGTGAGATTCGATTTTCGCTCATCAATTATTATTATTATTGTTGTTGTTGTTGTTGTTTTTTTTTTTTTCAGAGTTCAAAAAATTTAGAATCAAGACATCTCTACTAAGATGGTATAATCTCTAAGTTGATATAGAGTTATGGGGTAGTGAATTCTATCACGTATCTGAAATTGAAAAACTTACCTTACATGGCGCACTTATAAATGCCTTGATTGAATAGTGGCATCCAGAAATTCATATGTTTTATCTTTCACATTACGTGTACGATTATCTTGGAAGATATTGCAATGATATTTGGACTCTCGACAAATAGTATGCCGTGTTAGGATTTATACTTATATGTGTATTGATATAATAATAATAATAATAATAATAATAATAATAATAATAATAATAATTACCTGCATTGATATATTCAGAAAATTTTGGTGCATTCATAGTATCTAGATCCAAAATGTGTATGAAAGAAGATTCTCCAGATGGATGTTGGCTTGCTAGTGCGTTTGCCATATCTACAACGTCAAGCTCAACTATTATATCATCTTCATCCACATCTTCAGTTGGACCAACAATATGATAAGTGCTCTCAAATTCCTCTTTGCTTTCAGTATTATAAACGTTCCAGCTGATGTTAGGCTTCGATAAATCAACCTCAACTAATTCTTCAAACTAAACATATAACTCAATAATTGACACTTGTGTCCATGTTTGTTGGTAAATCAAACTCATTCTTTGCATACTTGTTTTGTCAGCCAAACACATTATTTGAAATTGAATGAAACCACTAAATACTAACATAGACTGCCTATAAAAAATATTTGTGATTTTCTTTAATACTCAATTATCAATATATTGATAAAGTATGTTCTTAAATTCCTCATATGTTATTGCAAAAGAAATAACAACATTACTTAAAGTTTTACATACAAAACTCACACCCTCATATATTTGAAAAAAATCTTATTAATGTAGTATATTCTCAAACTAATACATCTTTTCATTTTTATACTTTCACACTCACACTCAATCTAATAAATTCAATTTTCTTTTTATAATATTTCAATTATATTTTTTTAATAAAAAAATACAATATACTCTTGTATATCATATCTTTAATATTAAAATAATATAATACATCTCCTACGAATTGTTTTGTGTAAATTGTTCGACTCTCATAATTTAAAAAAAACTATAAAATCTAATAACTCAGCGTTACACAAAAATCTGGTCATTATCTAAAAAAAATCAGCCTCTTAAGTCTTATCTCCTCTATAAATTTTTAATTTAATTTTTACTAGCTACAAATTTACTAGGGTTTTAGGGTAAGATGGGGCAGGTGGGGGCTGGATGGAGCAGTAGTTAACCAAGCAAAGTGATGTAACTATTTTAAATTGAAGGATGCAATTAGCCGCTATAGGACTACAGAGCATAAATATATTTTGTTACCACCAAGAGACAACTACATATGCCATGTCTCCAATGAAGTACTTTAGGGACAGCTATGGCTCATTAAACCACAAACGAGATGATAGCCCGCGCTACATACCAACCTGAATTCAGAGACTTCTTCTTCCTTTGTCTTCTCATTTATTTCTTACTTTTATGGATGAGTGCTATCTCATCATTAATTCAATATTGTACTATTTATTTTAGGCCCATTATCGGTCCAGCTGTTAGGTGATCTATAGTTCCACCCAATTTATAAGGTCGATTTAAGAAAAATTGCAGTTTTAAGATTAACCGTAGCTCACACTACTACATCATTATAACTTTCAAATCATAATTTAACGAAGCATGATTTAGGAACTTATATAAGTTATTTGCTATTTCTATTAATCAGTATTCAGTAATCTCTATACTTAGGGTTTATTGAACATTGATTTATTTTTTGTTAGCACGACATGTGCCCAAAAGTATAGTCTACCAAATAGGGCTCCGTCAAGGCATGGGTTAACTTTGATTAGAAAAGAAAAAGATGTTTACGTCTCATGCCAGTTAAGGATAAACTAGATTAAGATTAAGAATTCTTCCATAAGCAAAATCAACCCCC
>NC_029777.3:1661351-1693239 GCF_000817695.3 Arachis duranensis
GCTTAGCATTTTAATTTGTCCCATAACTTTGACCTCCAAAATCAACCAATTAGCTTCGATTATTTTCTGATACTGACCTAATTAATATTAATTAAAAAGAAGTGTTAGAAATCAGTAATTTTTATGATTTGTAACTATCAAATTATTCTTAATGATATTTTTAATGGTGTGAGATTTCATCCAATAATATTAAATTATTTACTGATTACATATTGGCCAAAATTTAATAAAATTGATATTTTCTTAAACTTTTTCTTAATTAAAAAGAGTTGGGGTCATCATACGCGGTCATGTTATTTGTTAGTAATCTTCTTTTGGAATCTCAAAATTTCTCTGCTCAGATGGAATTACATGACCAATAATTTTTTTTAATATTTGATTAATAAAAATAAAAAATAAATAAAAAAATGAAACGCATGATGAGCAGCGTAAATTATATATATAAGACCTTTTTTTTGTTTTGGTTTTCATTTAAAGAAAAAAAAATTTATCACGGATTAAAATTTTATTTAAAAATTTATCATTAATTAATAAATTATTACATGTATAAAATAAAATTTAAATTTTTAATATTTATTTAAATAAACTAATAAACTATCTATTAACCTAATCCAATTTAGTTGATATATAAGACTTTCTTGGCATAAAAAGCAAGATATTCAACTAGATCCGTTCTTTCATGTGGTCCCAGTAGTCCCTTTTTTTTTTTTCAACTCTCTCGTTTGTCCAAATGAAACGCCATTTTTTGCAAGTAACTGGAATATAGTAATGGTCTTCATTTATTTATTTTCTCAAGAGCAATCCTGAGAGGTGTAAATGTAGGGGCCATGCCACGTATATGTATAGTTTCCCTTGGCAAAACTTAAGCAGTAGCTTAGTAACTAAAGCAACAACAAGGCCATTTGGACATATATATTAACAAAAATATTAATTATATACTAAAATTAGGTATTAAAATTTGTCATCATATATTTATATATAAATATATATATTGCTTAATTCATTTTTAGCGTGTATTTATATTTTAACTAATAGTCAGAACTCATATCATCAAGACTCTTGAAAAACAAACCATCAGACATCTGCAACCACCGTCAAACACTACCCTGGCACCCCCTCTATCGGAAGTCTGAACTGGGAATCTGCGGCTGTTAAGCGCGTGAGGATAGTGGAAACGGATAAAAGAAACCAGGGATTCTTCTAGGATCCGTCGAATGAAAGCAAACTCAGCTGTTAATCCTGTTTAATCCAACATGGTCCAGTTAAGCCATTAACGACACTCGACAACTCACATTACCCTGGCACATGCCAGTGGACACAACTGGAGTAGTATTAGAGAATCTTTAGCTTACTTATTATTGGCAATAACTCATAATAGTTTGATGTGAAATTTTTTCTTTTTAAAAGTAGAATTATTTGTTTGAATAAATTATTTTATTAATTCAGATCATTCATATTAAATTACTAAAAATATATCATAATGCGAAAATATATCTTTACTCATAGAAACAAAAAATTAAAAATAAAAAATTGATGGAAGAATTGTTTTAGTCTTGTAGTTCTTTCGAACTTTCTCAACTAAAATCTTATGTATCCCTAATAGATTTGAATTGGGACTCTTCTTATGGGAAAAGAATGACAAAACATAGTTATCATAACCGAACTGATAATCAAACCGGTCATTTCATTGAGTCACTAGGTCATTGGTTCAATCGTTGGATCATTGGTTGAATCAATTGACCCGATCCTATGTAAATAAAAAACAAAACATAGTCAAAAAATTTAAAATTAAAATTTAAAATACATATTTTCATTAATATTTTAAAAATATCTAGCTATTCTAAAACAATATGAAACAGGAACAATAAGTATTTTGTTAATTTTACTCTATCGTAAATATTTTTATTTTATTTTTATATTAAAATAACTATTATTTTTGAATTTCAATCATTTATTAATTAGTTTATATTTATTATACTATTATATACTATAAGTATTTATTGAAAAATAATATTAATAGATATTATATAATTATAAAAAAATAAGTGAGTTTATAATTATTGTTAAATAAAAATATAATTACTTTAAGAATGAATGAATTTATAACTAAAATTAAAATAAATTAAATAGAAGTAAATTATTTGCTGAAATATATTTATATATATATATATATTTTAATTTGCATGTATATTAATAATAAGCTTAATAGCTTGGTGGTTGTGACTATCATTTTTCTCTTTGATGAGGGGATTCGAACCCCATCTTCCACATTTTGGAAAAATTTTGAAACTCAAACGGTTCGGTCGAACCGGGCTTACCAAATTTGACCGGTTTATTTTGAGTTTGACTGGTTTATACCGGTTTGTTACCTTATACGGTCTGATCATCGGACTGGATCGGTTTAGGATCCAGTTCACCAGCTTTTCGATTGGTTTGGTCCGATTTTAATAACAATGCGACAAAGGCGGCTTTTTTGGTGTATTGGGGACCGAAACCAGAATGCACTATTTATATTTGAGCATGACGCACATTAAACCCTAAAGCCCAAATAAAATAGTATCTAAAGTCCAAAAGATAATATATCTAAAATCCAAAAGATAATTATCTAAAGTATAAAAGATAATATCTGGTTTTATTCTCATTTAATTCCAAACCAAAAGTAATTATGACTTGTTCAATTTAGCATTTATAACAATAAATGAGATCTCCATTATATAAGTTATTTAATTTGAAATAGCATAATTTGTGATTATAATTAATATATGTATTGCCCAAAAACAAATTAGAAAATTATTTAACTTCCTAACAATCTCCCACTTGGGCTATACATATATTCTTCTTTGACAAAATCACATCTTATAAACTTTATGTGAATAATATAAAAAATAGTTATTTTTATTAATGTAATGATATATAATTAAATTCATAAATAAAATTATTTTAGACTCACAGTATATTAAAATAATTAAACTTATATAAAAATTTTGGTACAAATGGTCGACGCTAGAAAGAATTTAACAGTTAAAATTGAAGATTATCTATACATGAAGCACACTATGGTTGGAAAAAATAAAAATGAGTTAAGCTTAGTGGTCAAGTTACTTTATGCATACCAATGAGTTATAACTCAAATGACATAGTCTCTCCATACTCATCTAAGAAGTCGCGGATTCGAGTCTCCCTATCTTTGGTAAAAAAAAAGTTACCTTATACTTAGTATCCAAATTTGCTTGAGTGCAAGATTACTTGGAGTCTAAGTTTGCTTTAAATCTAAGACTACTTGAAGTCCAAATTTATTTGAGGTCTAAGACTACTTAAAAAGTACAAGTTATTTGAAGTCCAAATTTATACCAGTTACCTTAGAATTATTTTCTCTATAAATAGGATTAGTTTCAATAAGTTAGAGGAGCTTCTTTTCATTCAGACACTCACTCGTCCTAAAAATTCCTAAACACACTGATGCACAGAAAGAGTTACAAAATTAAAACAGTTTTGTGCGCATACCATGCGTACGCACAATAGTCAAGTCATGCGTACGTACTACCCATACTTACGCACAACTTGCAATACAGAACTGAATGTTTTTTGCGCGCGTTTCACGCGTACACGTCAAAAGGGGACTCGTGCGTATGCACGAGGCTTGTATACGTATAACTGTCCTATTTTCAAAAAAAATATTAATTTTTAACTGTTTAACCTATCCAATCCGCTTTTTCACTTCTGTAACCCCTGTTTAAGGTCTGGTAGCTAGTTTTTAGGCTTTGGAATGAGTGTGAACATATTTAATGGATTAGGTTGATATGTTTGAATGAGATTGAAAAATAAAGTGTCAGTTGATGATAATTGAGAGAAGTTTTTAGATAATGAAATTACTGAACACTAAATTAAATTAAGGCACGAATGATAAGACTAATGATGATCTGATTTTACTATATTGGGAAGGGCTGAGGTTAAATTTTGCTTTTGTTGAGTTGAGTAATGCCAAAACAAGGATAGTAATTTTATCTCGTCCGCGGTAAGGAGGGTGGTGTCGTCCCACTCACGTGATAATAAAATTAGTAACTGATCTAAGATTGGGGTTAAGGAATTTCAGAACTTATGAATTTTGCTGAAAGATTTTAATATTGATTGATTGTGGCCTAAATGACTAGATTGAAAAGTACAGAGGTTCATCCCGCATACGTGGTAAGGATTGGGTATTATCTCGCTTGCGTATTCAGTTGGCACTACCTCCAGAGGAAGGTGGTAGGACACTCTCCCTTGAAATATTTCTCCCACGTCCTTGTTAATTACGTACGTTGAAAGTGTGAAAGGTGGTAGGGTACTCTCCTTCGAAATATTTCTCCCACGCTTCTCTCTGGTTGCAAGGTAGTAGGGCATTATCCCACGAAATTTTATAGCATCTAGGAAAAGGTGGTAGGATATTCTCCCTAGAAACATTTCTTCCTGAGTATACTTCCAGGAGAAGGTGGTAGGACACTTTCCCTCGAAATTATTTCTCCCAGGGAAGCGCAACAAAGAGATTGATCCGGGAGATGACAAACGAATTTATGTTGGGTTTGGCAGAATAACTGGTACGTGAGCTCATGGCCAGTAAGATAGGCATGTATCATATGCATTTATGTGAAGCAAAGTAGATGAATGAATTCATTGGGACAGTCCAGGGTAACTATAAAGCACCAAATCCACTAGGAGGTCACTAACCTCACTTGGGAGATCGTTAGTTACCTGTAATACTTAACCGGGGACAAAACCTTTATGATGTATAGTGAATAGTGCTTGAGAAAATCAATTTGCCGAATATGACATTGCATAAGTTGATAAACAAAATATTACACAAGGTGTCAAGCATATGTTAAATAGAGTAGGTTTTAACATAAAGTTGACTCACCAATCATATCTATATCTCTTTTTCCTGATCATGTATTGCAAGAAGAATTATTTGGAGGAGTCAAAGCACCAAAATTACTCACTAAATTTTTAAGAGAAAGTGGTGAGTCGATCGAACATGTGGCTTGCTACACAGTCGAAATTGGAGCTCTAACTAGCAATCAGCAACTTAAAATGAGATACTTTTCTTCTTTTTGACTGTAATTGCTTTCACTTGATTTTTAAATTTACAGCCCAAGTCAATCCATTAGTGAAAACAATTAGAGAAGAATTTTCATAATTAATTTTTTAGAAGAGAATTAAAAATTACACTCTCTGATTTGTTCTCAATAAAAAAATCCAAAAGAAAAAATGATGGAATACTATCTTATTCGATTAAAAAATATAAAAAATAAGTGCTATAATTTAATCATAGAGTCTGAAATTGTCAAGATACTGATGAATGCCCTTGACTTTAAAATTAGAAAGTTAGTTAGCCAACAATTTATTGATCTTGCTTAATTGGCAGACAATGTCCGACAAATCAAAAGATTACAAAAAGAAAAAGAGCAAGAAGATCAGATTTTTTTAAAGAAAAAATAGTAATTTTGTTAGTTGTATGATGTATTCTGAGTTAAAGGTAAAAAATGATGTGCTTGGAGTCAAAACAAAAGACAAGTTACATTCTATGTCATGAAAAAGGTATTCCCAAAGAAAGGAGTTATTAAAAGCAAGTTAAGATTTTCTAACAAGACACTAGATATAAAAGTTGGCAAAAATCCTTGTAAGTTGACCTCGAACTTTGCTAAATTTAAGGGGTTTGTTGTCAATACGATAGTGAAACAAGAAATTTAGTTTGACGCTCAAAGTAAGTCCTATACACCTTAAGGCTGGTAAAGATTTGTTAGACTTTTTAACCTAACAAAAAAAGTCGAAAATGAATATAACTATGTGTTTTATGTGCATTGTAAAAGAGAAAAAAAAGTAGTTGACAAACAATTAAGATAAAAGACACATTTGTGAAAGTTGATATGTAAGACGAAGATCAATTCTATTACTTTGAATTGAGTTCAGAGGTGGTTTCAAAATTTTTAATGCTACTTTATCAAAATCGAAATCATCCAAAACTTCAAAGGGCATTTTGTTGTGCAAAAAATTTGGCACAAATAGTTGACGTCGGAAAGAATTCAACAATTAAAGTTGAAAATCTTATATAAATGAAACACACCGTGGTTGGAGAAAATAAGAATGAATTAGGCATGGTGGTCAAGTTACCTTATACTTGATGCCCATGTTTGCTTGAGGTGAGACTACTTGGAGTTCAAGTTTACTTAAAGTCTAAGACTTTTTGAAGTTCAAAACTACTACTTGAAATCCAAGTTTGTTTGAGCTCTAATACTATTTGAAGTACAAGTTTACTTCAAGTCTAAGGTTATACCAATGAATTTAGAATTTTTCTCTATAAATATAAATATGATTAGTTTCAATAAGTTAAAAGAACTTACATTTATTTACACACTCACTCATTCTAAAAATTTTTAGTCATACTGACGTACCGAAACATGAGTCACGAATTTATGTAAGTATTGGAGACTCCATTTATTTCAATCATTTCAATTGTATTTTTTTTTCTTTCTGTTATTTTTATTCAATTCCTTGTCAATTTCTATAAATTTAAATTTAAATTTTATAATTTTTTATTTTTTATTTTTTGTACTTATTCTTTCTTACTTCTTGCTTTCTATAATTATTGCTTTTTACATTTTTATTGGATACGATCTCTTAATTCTAAGAGGCTAAAAATAATTCATAAAAAAAAGTTATATATCTGTTCCTCAAATTAAGATCATTGATACAAATTTAATCAACACTTTCTATCAAAGTCTAAAAAGCAAAATCCAGGTGAAATAGGCACAAACCATCATTTCCCATATATCTTTTATATATAAGAGAACTATATGTATAGTCAAGAATACTACCAGCAACGAACTTAACTGCCCTTCTTTCTGTGCATTATACTAAGTATACGCAACCGTTGGCGTAGTTCAAATTAACAGCAGCTCTTATACGCGTAGTGTGTTCGACCTGGCCTAAACTAATTCATGCTTCTTAGTATTTTGCTTCATTTAAATAGTACTACTTCTTGTTGCTTCCCTTCTTCTGTTAAAAGGAAATACTTATTTGAATCCAAAATAAATCAGTGGTAATAATCAAATCAACTGCATAGAGAATTGTTTTGCTTGAATTCTGCTCAATAAAAATAAATAAATATTAACTAAATTTGTACTAATAAAATTTTAATTCGAAAAATAGATATATATATAATTTTAAGTAATTATCCAAATCATTTCCTAAAATTTTTAAAGTCTGATATTTTAATTTTTTTTAGATATAAAATACACAAAATATTTGCTAAACAATACATTCATCTCCAATTTTATTCTAAGTGAAATATAAAAAAATCCTAAAAAGTTAAAAATCTTAAAGCAGGTTCTGATAAATTTTAAAAATTTTAAAACAGTTCTTTTGGTTAAAATAGTTAAATATTAGAAGAGGACTGCTAGCAAAAATAAATATTTGAGATTATTTTGTATATTTTAAAATTTAAAAGACTCAATATTAGGAATGGTTTTGAGTAATTATTTACATTTTTTTTTGGACTTTTCGAATTTAAAATTCTAATACCATGTCATGATACCAGTTATCATAGAAGTTTATGCTGATGGAAAAGGTAACACCAATGGTTATATCTTTAATACTCCCTAAACCTCCATTGTACGAAATAATATAACTCATATTAAAATATGTGTACAATGGGCTATTTATTTGTCCCAATATGAGTTAAGAAATGAACATCAGTCATACTATACAGAATAACCATCCAAGTACTAGGATAATAAACACCCCAAAAGCCCCAAAAGTTTAAGTTGATTTTGGAATTCGAGGTAACACTAATGGTTATATCTCTAATACTGAATTGGACATCCCTAAACTTCTATTGTATATAAATATTCCATTAGTTTTCTATACTTCCTCTAAATTAAAATGCAAAAATGAAAATGACAAAAAATAAAGAAACTCCAAATACTCACACGTGGTTACAAATTCATCTTTCATTGCATTATAATTTTCAGGTGTATGTATTATGCGATAGAATGGATCAATCCCTCTTTGACTTTGTAATTGTATATATCTTACTAAAAAAAAAAATTTCTACCGAGAGAATTCGACTTGAACTTTGAGTTTCTGTTACACATTTTTCTAAATTAAAGGATGAAACCTTTAATTCGAATTCGTTCTTAGAGGATTGCCAATTATATAGTGATATCAATCTTTAAGATTGAATTTCTTTTCTCTTTAATCTTAAATCTGTTGATGCAATGAATGGTCATGACTACTGTTTGCTCCAATTTTGATTTAACCAAATTGATTTTCTTTTACCTATCTATATTAGTCAAGTGTTGATTTTATGATATTGTCTTATATCTTTTTCTTTTTAAGTCATCATCGTCTATAGGATAGTATCATGACATGTGCTGGTTTACTCATGAATATGATAATCAAGATATGCTATTATTTCTAATTCTAAATTATTTTTCATTTGCTGATATTTTCTTTCCTTCTTTTGCTTCAAATATCAACACTTTGCTTATGAACATTGCTATACTTGAGCTTGAATAGGCCGACTTGAAAGTTTTCATTATGGACTAAACCTAATCTGATTTGCTTACCATACACATTAAGGTTTGTTTGGATAGAAGGATGGAAATTAAAAAAAAAGGAAATAAAAAAAAGAAAAAAAAAGGAAAGAACTTGAATTTTTTTTTTTAGTTATTTGGATGAAAGAAAAATAGAAAAAAAAAGAAAGAATAATTTTTTATGTTTGATTAAAAAAATTAAAAAAAAAAAGTAAATTAGTATTGAATGATATTTTTGTTTTTGTATTACAAAAAAATAATTTATTTATATAAATTTACTATTTAATTTAAAATAACTGAAATAAAATAAAATATATTAACACAATTAATAATTTAAAGATAAATCATGAATCACAATTTTTTTATGTTACAATAAATTTAAATCATAAAAAATAAAATAATAAATCACATAAAATATTACTTCATGCAACTTAAAGACAAAAAATAATGTATTTTTTGAATTACAAGAGAAAATAACAACTCAAGTCTATGCAAACTATGACAGATAAATAGTACAAATTTTGTGAAATTTTCTTCATACACATGGAAAATAAAAAACCCTAAAACATGTGCTTGCTCTTTTGATGGTATATAGATTTTGAAAAATTTAAAGTTTCATATCTTTTCTAGTTAATTCTTATAAGTTTGATATCTCCAACAAGAAAAATAATATATTTTAACTCTCAAGCACAATATTAATTTTCAACTCAATTAATATTCCAATAACACAAATCTATCAACACCACAAAATTTTTATATCACCTTTGGAATTTGAATAACACCCTCATTATAACTAACCATATAAACTCTTATAGCTCTTAAAGGTCTATTAATAGTAGAGTAACTTCAACACACCAATATCATAATATGCAATTTTTCATACATATACATACATACATACATATATATTTCAGTTAGTATTCAAGATATATAACTATATATTCAAAATGCATAAACATATAGCACCGTTAGACTCTTTTAAGATTCTCATCAGTATATCGATTACAAAATATAGAGACTTTACTAAAATTACATAAAACTAGATCCTAAAATCATAAATATGCACAAAATATATTTTACTATTACTGATGATGTTGCTCTTAAATTACACCAGCTTCCTTCGTTAAGTCATATAATGCATCGTGACGACCTTCAAAGGAAACACCAAAAAATTTTTGTTTTGCTCTTTCATTTCTATAGAGAAAACGATAACAACTCTAAAATATCTCTTTCACAACACCCAATTTCTTTAACTCGTTATACACATCATTTTTAGAGTAAACTCGAACCCTACTTTATTCCAGGAATGTAATCCCTCTCTCAACCGCTTGAGCTTGGATCTTGGCAGTTTCAATTTGTTCTTAGCCATCAAAACTTGTCTTTCACCTAACATAACTTGTTTTTCAGTTGTTTCAGCTTGCCTTTCCGCTATTAACGCTTGCTTCGTAGCAATATCAAATAATTTATCATAGTAACTATTTCCATCCTTCAACATATTTGTCAATTCTTAAACACCTTTACTCATTCGTTCCATATCATCTTCAAGTAAACCACTCATTGGTGCTTTACGCTTAGAACCTCTATAATTCCCTTGTGTTCCATTAGATTGGTTTGAGTTAGCTAAATCAGGACTCTCCCCTGCAATAAAGCTAGTTGAATGAGTAGTCCACTCATAGTCAAACTAAATCTTGATAATCATCATCATTCAAATTAATTATTTCTTTCATCTTATCCATGCTTTTATTTTTTTCCTTGGCACTTCCAGCAATATTTTCAGTTGCTTTGACCATATATAAAATATAATTTATCATAATATTTTATGGGAGTTCGCATCCATTTCTTTGCATCTGGTCTTGCCTATATAAAAAAATAGATTCATATATGTTAATTTAATTACACAATTTACTTTTTTTAAGTTGTGAGTAGTTTTATAGATAAATATACAAAGAAGCAATAGCTCCAAAAAAATCCAATCCCAAGATATTAGTTATCTGTATAAATTTTTTAGATTAAAAGAGCATATATTGTCTGTAAATTTGACTCATTGTAAAGAATTATAATCATTTAGAATCATAAGGCAAAATAATTTCATACTCCAAAATAATTTCATACTCCAAGATTAATTATTCCAAAAGATTGCTGAAGAAACTCTTCTTCAAATGAAATTACAGCTCTTAGAACAACATAAAAATTACGATTGATTGTGTCTCCAGACTGGTGAAAGAAAAATGAAATGGTTCTATTTTTAATATTATGAGCTATAATGTATAAGAATCTATCTACTTGCTCCTCAACTGTGACATGTATAGTATCTTTTACATGACCGGTTGCCCTTAATTTTTTACATAACTCTAGAAAAGCATGTAGACCCATTCGCAAAATATTACAACACCTATTAGTTTCGCGCAACTGTTGTAACAGAGTGGTTTGAATATGTTCTCTCCCAATAATGTGATCTCTTATGGGTTTCTCAATTTTTTTTGCCATCACTTTCAGTAAATATAACATGTGTACAGTATAACACAGCATTGTAATTGTACAAAGTTGCTTACCTCTCTTCCAGTTTTCTTTTAGAACAGTTAATAAATATCCTTGACTCTCAACGGTACATATAAGTCCCGGATTATTTATAGGAACCACTAATCTATGCTCTTGATTTTTAACCATAAGATTGAATATTTGAGATAACAAAAAAATCATCAAAGAAAATGTTTTCCATGCCATGATTACAATTACAATTATAGAATCAAATAACTTCCAATCTTCATCACCAGCGTATATTACATGTTCAAACTACAAAAATTAAACCATATTTAAAGCAAACAGTAAATAAAAAACAATTTTTTTTCTATATTTAATGGATTCCAAATTTAGATCCTGCAATACCATGGTTAACAATAACCAAAACTTAACATTAATAACAATAGAATAAACAATGTACATATGCAAAAGATAAAATACATATATCTAAAATTGATAAAACCCTAATATTTTATTTGCAACTAACCCAACAATTTAAAAAGTTCTAATTTTTTTATTATCACAGCTTTTGATTTTTTTTAGTTGTGACATAACAAAATAAAATAACACACTCGAATCATAAGACCAGCAACTTAATGCAAAAAAGAAAGAATAAACCAAAAAAATTAGAGACAATAATGCTATCATTATAAATTAAAGACAAAAAATATATTTTAAAAACTACCATAGAATCCATACTACAGAAGTAATTTCATATATGAAGAAAAAAGAAAAAGAAAAAATGACAATTTTTTCAAATTAAAAAATATAGAACCCTAACCTATTTGTATAAGGTTAAATTCAGAATAATTGTAATAGAATGTTGATAATAACACAAACTACAAAATCACCTCCAATTACCACTATATCTTATTATCAATATTCCAAAATTGAGGCTTTTTCTGAGAAAACAACATTCGCAGTAATTTATACTTCTTTAAATTCTTAACACATCCATAACCTTAAAAATACGGAAAAAGAATTAATAATTATATTGGTCTTTAAAATTATACTCTCATCTTAATTTAATCTTTTATTAATTTAGTATTCGTAACTCATATTGATCATTAATTTTATTTTCGTCAAAGAACTATTAATAACGTGTTGAGATAAATTGATAGTTGCTACGTTGAACTTTTTAATGACTATTTAATGTGACAATTAAAATTTTTTACTTCAAAATTTTTATAAAATTTTTAAAATCCTAATCCTAATTTTATTTTAGAGTTTTAAATACTTCTTAAAAAATAAATTAAAATAAAAAGTTTCAATTGTCGTATCAGATAGTCGTTATTAAAAAGTTCAGCACGACAATTGTTAGCCTATTTTAGTATCATTAATAATTTTGTGACAAAAATAAAATTAGAGACAAATATGAATCACAAATGCTAAATTAAGAACACCACCAAATTGAATAAATTAAAATGTTGAGAATCAGATTGAAATATAAGTATAATTTTAAAGAATAATCTAAGTATTAAGTATAAGAAAATAGAAAGCTCGATGGAACAATATATTGCTATCTAACTTGATGATCTATTATCATATCGTGGACAGTAGTATCTTCTGATAATAAATTGCAGGAACTTACTTTTATTGAAAGGTAGTAGTGACAACTCATGTACATGTATGTAAGTTGCAAGTACTTATAAAGCTAACAAGCAAACATTATAACTTTGCCTCCCTAGCTATCTAGCTAGACTTTTCCTCTTTAATTTTCTGAGGTCCGAGCGATATATTATGGTTTTCTTTAGATTTAAGAAGATAACTCAAAATATAATGATCGAAAAATATTATGTCAGGTAATGGTGGTCCATCGAATGTGTATAATAATGTCACAGGGCGACGTCGACCCTCCATTAAATAAATTATTGCTCACGATATAAATAAATAAATAAATTATTGCGCAACACAGTGTTCATTATTTATTCAAGGTTTTTATAATTTGGCCCAAAATTTGCGACTCCATGGTTTTAAATTGGAGTTACTATTGCACTACAAGACTTAGTTTAGTGGCATCTATGTATATCTTATTTTTTTAGTTAAATAGATTGGACATACAGTCTAAAATTTTCGCCATTATAACATCACATACTCATACACACTATGCATTTATATACATAACATTTAAGGATTCTATTTATTATTTAATCATCAACAAATTTTAAACTCGAGTGCAGCATATTGAAAAACACCATATTTGATTACTCAACTAAAATCTCAACTGCATGTATGTCTTGTTTAAAAAGTGTACCGTAGTATGTAGGTCGGGTTCAACTTCTTGCTCTAACTAAGAAGTAGTTATCTAGAAATCATAGAGAGAGAAAGAGGAGTGTGTGTATTAGAATATAACTTAAAAAAATAGAATAAAATTGGAGTTATTATCTATTGGTACAAAAAATAGATTTTTTTTTCAACAGGAGGCATTTCGACTACCAATAGTTTTAACTACAGAAAAAGTGTTTCGACTATAGAAGCAGAGATAGATAAGTTGAAGTTGAAGAAAGATGGTACAAAGAGAGTCGAAGTCGAAAGGTAGTTATTATACCTTTCCTTGAGCATCAAAACTTGCTATTCGACCTTAGGCTGAGTATAGAACAAGAGTGCGAAATTTGAGGATCAAGTTGAAGAAAATATGGGATTTGAAGACCAAAGAGGATGTGGGTGTCAAAACATGGGAGACAAGATTCTTCATGATTAAGGCAAAGTCATGGCTAAGAAAAAGAAGGAAGTAAGATAGTGGACAACATGCTACATGACAAATTCATGATCTATAAATAGTAGAAACTCAGAAAAATTATGGGACTTCAATGTAAAAAACTAGATCATCACATAAATTCATAAAATTTCCAATCTCAATGACGTAACGGAAGAATATGGAGTGCAAGTACATGTGAGTGTTAGAAGTTAACTTTTAATTTGTTTTATTTTGTTTATTTGATTCATCCTATTTCATTTCTTTGCACTTTTGTTGTTATTCTGCTTTCATTAAATTTTGTATTTTTTTATTGTTGAGTTTTCTTTATTTAATTAATTTATTCCTTTACTTTATTTATTATTAATCTGCTACTAGTAATTTCGACACAAGTCATTTCGACATTATTACTAAGTAATTTCCGGGTCGAACTCACTTTTTTCAGAGGAGTTGTATCTGCTCCCCAAACTAAGATCTTGATACAAGCTCGATTTTAACACCCTGTCGAAAAATACCAAAAATCGAGTGAGGTGGCACCCGATTAAGCTGGGTCTGGGGTTCGCCTGCTATTGGGCCACCTAGTCCGAAGCTCAAGCCTGCAACTAGGGCTGGCAATTCATACCCTACCCGCGGGTACCCAACCCGGTCCAACCCGTTCGGGTAGGGTACGGTCCGGGTATGCCTGCGGGTAGGGTAGGGTACGGGTTTAGGGTGTACCCTACCCTACTCTACCCGCACCTCACATATAACACATATTTTATAAAAATCTCTCTATATAGTGAAGGAAGTGAGACTTGAACCCACAACCTTTCTTATGTAATGACTTATAATAAGTGAACAACCACTAAACTAGTTAGTTAATTTAGTAATTTAGAGCATTAGTTTTTTATTTTTTATGTTATTAATACGTATAAAATTTGAAATAATTGAATTTTATATTTACTTTGAAAAAATTTGATATTTCTGCGGGTAGGGTAGGGTAGGGTAGGGTTTAGAATTTTAGGGTGCGGGTAGGGTTAGGGTTGAGAGATTCTCAACCCGCGGGTAGGATAGGGTAGAGTTTTAATGAAATTTTCAACCCGCGGGTAGGGTTAGGGTAGGGTCCAAACCCTACCCTACCCTACCCATTGCCAGCCCTACCTGTAACAGTAGCCCCCAAACGTGGCACGCTTAGTTGTTATAGCGTCGTCACGTTTCTGGGTCCCGAGATGGTGTTTGTTCTTCGGGAGTCTGACTAGAGATGAAAGGTTTCCAGAAGCTCCTAATCTTAGGAGGCAAGCTTGCAGTTTTTGAGGTGTTACGCCTGTTCGATGGGAGGGGAATTTATTATCGTGGGGGTTGAATTTACCATATTGCCCCTGCAGTCCTTTCAGTTTGCACTTTTTGGGGTGCCTTCATTTAAACTTTATTTTCAGTTTTGCTTTCCTCACTCTTTTAATCCCACTTCTTCTTCGCAAATTTTATCACCTTCTTCAGCTTAATTTTGCCATTTTTTCTAGCTTCCTTCCCTGCTTCGTGCTCTGTTTTGCCTGTCCAGGCAATTACTGCTTAGTATCGTTCATTCATCACCATCATTATTCAGGTAATTCTTCCCATGCCTTGCGTAGGCCTTGCTTTGCCTTTCTTTTTATCTGTTTTGCTGTGCTTGTTTTTCTATTCCTGTTTTGCTGTATTTTCCTATTTTGCTGTATTAGCCATGGTGGTTAGACACCACCGTGGCAGCGTTGGGTGGTTTAGCAGGGGTGCGTACTTCTGGTGCAATTCGGAGGTGGTGGGGACCCCCTTGCGTCTCACCTAAGGGGACCTTCAAGAACTTCAGGACGTTGGATCGATCTACTGTGGGGGCGCTGTAGAAGAACAGTATGAGCTCTCCTTTCAAGAACCCCACGAAAGGGTTTTCTATATCAATTCAGATGCTCCCTGGGTCCCGAACTGGATGTGGTTTTATAGACCTATGTTCGATGTTGTTGGAGTTTGGCTCCCGTTCTCCGACTTCATCATCGGGCTTCTGATCGGGTGCAATTTCGCTCCATCACAACTCCACCTTAATAGCTAGGCCGCAATTAGATGCTTCGAGCTTGCATGTGAGTACTTGGAGATCCCCGCCGTAGTGGATGTATTCCTGTTCTTTTTCCTACTGATCGTGCCCCATTGGGAGGATAAGTTGGAAAATGGGTACATGTCCTTCTGAGCTGTTAAAGGCCAGAAGTTTATTGGGATTTTTGAGCACTCGTTTCACGGATTCAAGGAAGAATACTTCACGGTTCGGCCAGCAATGGGTCACCACCCCTTCTGGCTAACCTCGTGAAATTGACTTTCAAGGGTTTAGGTCTGGAAAGTAAGAAAATTGTGAGGTGCTGACGGCCATATTTGGGAGTAGGCCGTTGAATCCTCGCCATGTGATGAGAAACCGGATTGCTGGTCATCAATATATGGGTAAGTGCCTCATTATTTTGTAATGTCTTTCATTTCTGTTTTTCATTATTGCTTCCTCTGGCTTATGAGCTTTCTTCTTTGCAGTTGATATGGCAGACGGTCTAACTACCATGGAGAATTTGATGGCTGTCTTCCTAAATGCCACAGACAAGGTCAAATCTTCCGGATCAGAGAATGTTGCTTCTTTGGATTCTAGCCTCTACCACAGAGACCCTAATCTCCCCGAAAATTGGCTGAATTGGTGTCTCAAGAAGTCCCCAATATGGATTAGCCGTCTGAGAGATGTATAATCAAGCTGACAGTCCGTACTTTCCAGTCATGTATTCACACGAACCCAAGTAGACACGGGTTGTTGTCAGACACGCGGTCCTAGTATGATGAAAAGAGTTGATTATCACTGATCATCCTATTCACCATGTTGAAGAACGAGTATACATCTTAGAATTAAATCAAACACAGATCGAAGAAAAATAGTAATACTTTTATTAATTCATAGAACTCAACAAGGCTCCTCCCCTCAACCTAAGAGGTTTAGAAACTCATATCAAAAGGAAATACAATGGTAAAACTGGAATATGGCATAAAAGTCTCTAGATGATGTAAATCTAATCCCTTAAATACTAAACAAATGACTAGTAAGGGTAAAACAGTGTTTTTAGTGCTAAAATTTACTTTTAGGGGCCACTTGATGAGTGTTTGGGCTGAGCTTTGATGAGATACATGTGCTAGGAGGTCTCTAGGATGTTGAACGCTGGCTAGGGGGTCTTCTTTGGGCGTTTAGATGCTGGTCTCTTCTCCTTGGGCGATGGACGCCTGGAAGGGGGGTAGGAGGCTGGCGTTGGATGCCTGTTTTGGGCCTTCTAACCTGAATCAAATTTTGGACTATTATACATTACTGGAAAGTTCTGGAAGTCAGCTTTTCATAGCCATTGTGAATGCTCCATTTGGACTTCTGTAGCTCCAGAAAAGCTCTTTCGAGTGCAAGGAAGTCAGATCCAGACAGTTCTGTCTCTGAGTCAGACTTTTGCTACAGCTCCTCAATTTCATCCAAAAAATACCTGAAATTGCACAAAAACACACAAACTCAAAGTAGAATCCAAAAATGTGAATTTAACACTAAAACCTATGAAAACTTAATAAAAACTAAACAAAATATACTAAAACCTATATGAAAATGATGCCAAAAAGCGTAAAAATATCCGCTCATCAAGAAGGTACAGAAAAGAATTCAAGGTTAGAAACGTAACCTATTGTCTGCTGGGGGAAGATTAGTTTTATTAAAGGCAATTGGGGAGGTCATCACGACTTACACTCCCTCCTGCTTCAGATTACCAGACAGTCTAATCTTCGATATTCACTCCTTACTAACTCAGTTCTGGTGGGGTCAAAAAGGAAATGAAAGGTGACTGGCTTGGATCAGTTGGGATACTATAACCCACCCAAGAAGGGAAGGAGGTCTTGATTTTAAAGACCTTAAGGCTCAAAACCTTGCTCTGTTAGGCAAATAGTATTGGAGAATGGCAACACATTCTAATTCTCTATTGGCCAGAATTTACAGATGTTAATATTTCAGAAATAAAAATATTCTAAATACAGAACCTGGAACACTTCCTTTTTAGGGATGGAGAAGTGTTTTTAAAGGTAGAAATATGGTGAAGAAGGGACTTACCTGGAGAAAAGGTAACAGTATAAACATTCGTACGTTTGATGACCCATGGCTGCCTCCCCCATATCTATTCACTTTGCCAATAAAGGTTCAACACTCAGCCATTGTTGCTCCCATAGTAAAAGACTTGATTATTGAAGAAAGAATTTAAAATTAGCCGTTAATTATAGATATCTTTCCAAGTGATATTTCAGTTAGAATTCTATTTTTGAAAATTGAAGGTAGAGATGACACACTACAATAGGCACAGAACAAATAAAAGAAGTATGATACAATATCAGGCTATAGAGTGGCTTACCTATTCTTACACCCTCTACTTGAACCCTGTCCAACCCATATGTAGCAAAAAGCCCCCTAGGTCAACCTTTGGAAGATGAAGCTCCTTCACAAAATCAAATTGTTTATTTGGAAGTGCCTCCATGGTCGGCTTCCGGTTCTATCCCAGATTTATCGGAGATTTTTTGCAACACCGGCACTATGTCTCTATTGCCAAGAAGAGGACGAAACAATCCCTCATTATCTTATGCAATGTCCAGTTATAAGAGATGCTTGGTTCAATAGTTCTCTGAATTATTTATGCCTCTCCACCCATTCGATTATTGAATTTTGGTCTTGGTGGAACACCACGACGAAGCAGATTCGTTCAATGGGTAGTGACAATTGGAACCAACAACTGCTTGCTATTCTACGTTGGAACTGTTAGAAAGCTAGGAATCTCTTTGTCTATGAAAGAATCAACACTGCCCTAACTTCTATTTTCGATGCTTTTAGTAAACTCCTTCGAAAGATTCAACGCCTCCATGTAATTTCTCATTGAGTTGGTTCACAAATCCTATTCTCTAGAAAGAAGTCTACTTTCACTTTTTATAATTTTCTTTTCTATTTTTCACTGATAAATTTTTTTTCTAAATGTGATTTATTTGAAAAATCCCCATCATTCATTGTTTTTGCCCTGACATGAACTCTGTATTTCATTTACCAAATTTAATGAAATATATTTTTATCTTTAGAAAAAAAATGATAATTTATAAATGTAAAAATAAAGTAATTTTATATTAATTTGGACTACTTTTTTATTTTTATTATTTCTCAAACGTACATAAATGAGTTATAATTTTTTTTTTACGTTATTTATACACTGATACACATGCAGTCTAAGCGTAAGAATGATTAGAAGTTTAGAACGTCTCCGTCACACTCAGTCACAGCATTTTTCAACTCGGATGACTTATTGTTTTTCTTGTTCTCTTTCGTATTTAGCATCTTTTGACATTTCATGCATGTGAATTCATGATCCCACTGCAAAGAATAGTAGTAGCAGAAGATTCCATATCAATATATATAGATATACAGATATTCAGTTCATATACATTCTCTCACCTTACAGTACATACCGCCTTCATTCCTAACTACTACAAACCATGAAACATCTTCTTTCTTTCGCTCAAATATATACATATATTTTAATTGAGTTTTGTGTGGTTCTTTTCCTGTCTGTCTTTTGGGAACTTCTAATAAAAAAGACAGTTTTGTTTCTGTATATGTGTACATATCACTTTATCCCAAAATTACACTGAGAACTTATCACTCATGAGATGCTACAGCCTACAAGGATTTCCGACTTACTAAGGCAGATTAATGGTTAGGGAAGTTATACTTACTGGAAAGTATTACACCAATATTTTTAGTGGAAAAAGATAAAAATTTGTTGGTATTAATTCTATTATACTAAATAGAAAAATATTGATTATCTAATATTTTTTATATGATTTATATATAGTATATAAATAAAAAGGAATTCGGTATATATATATTTTTGTTTTTGTTTTTGTTTTAGAGTCAATACTTTAAGTGATAAACAGTAAAGAGCTAGTTAATATTAGCTCAAAATATAACGAAAAAAATAAATACCAAAGAAAAATATAAGGTAAAAGTAAAGAAAAAAAGTGTTGGTCATCTATATTTTTTATAGGTAAAGTATGTCTTTTTGTTTTTAACGTTTGTAATTTTTTTCAAAAATATTCCTAACGTTTAATTGTATTTAATTTTGTCTTTAATATTTTCGATTTGTATCAAAATTATTCTTGGATGTTAATTTCATCTAAAAGGTTGGGAATAAAATTGAAAACATTTAGGGATAGTTTTGAAACAAATAAAAACGTTAAGGACAAAATTGAATAAATAAAAAATATTAGAGGCAAAATTAAATAAAATTAAACATTAGAAATTTTTTTGAAAAAAAAATTGCAAATCTTAAAGACAAAAATATATTTTATCCTATTTTTATTTTGTTACCCTAATATACAATTTATTTTTTAAAACAAAAAAGCAATTGCAGTCACAACAAATCTTTGAATAAAGTAGTTATAGTTTTAAAAAGAAAAATCTTTGAATAAAGTAACTACTTTACACTTTTTCTTAAACTTACCTATTCCGTAGGTTATCTAAAACTGGATTGCTTTTGGTCTGAACATAAAGTCCAAACTCCTTTTGAAGCAGCATTCGACTTTTGTTTGTACCGAGGTACCGCCGTCCGAGTTCCTCATGAGGAGGTGTGGTACCTACAAGGAATTCTAATGCTTAAGTTAGAAAGAATTTAAGCAGGTTTATATATAGTAGATTGGGTCCTAAATATACCTGAGAGTATCAATATATTTATAGTAGAATAGATAACCACCTTTTAGAATAGTTTCACCTTTAGATGGTGGATAACCGTTCCCTTTTTCTAAGAAGGTTGTTGAGATCTCCGTTATAGATGCGTGGGAGATATCTTAGGAGTTGGTTACTTATTTGGATAAGTAGGGCTAGACTGCTGTCGTCGCGCCCGACCTCTATGAGGTCGAGTAGGTATAGATGAGGCCAGCTCTCTTAAGTGGGCACTGACTCATTTTGGGTCTGGCTATATTTTTGGGTCAGGGTATGAACAGTACCCCTACTTGAGTCCGAGCTTGACGAGGTCGGCCTCAAGCATTTGTAGATCATGTTGCTTGCTTGTGCGCTTAATAGATCACGTCGGATATACTGGCTTTTTGGGGACTAAGTCGAGTACTCAACATGTGTTTGTGAAAATTTTGAAATGTAGCATCTTTTCGTAGTCTCTGTACGTTACCTCTGCGATTACCTTGGTAACTATGCGTGTCATAAATGAGGGGTATGGAATTACTCCTTTGCCCCTAGCATCTTATAAATACCAAAAACCCTTTCTTTTTATTTTTTTCACTTTTTTTTTGAATTGCTTCGTCTTCATTTTCTCTCAAAATGTTTCTCGTAACCCCGTTTCTTCTTTCAAGATTCTTTTATCTTGAATTCCTATTTTCGGTGTTTTCGTTCATTTATTGGAGGTTTTGGATCGTACGTGTTTTGCTGTTGTTGTGCATCCTTTCCACTTTGCATTCTTTCGAAATTGGTTCCTATAATCTTTTGATCTTCTCTTTGCGTTCTGGGTGATGTGTTGTTGCTTTATTTTTTGTTACTTTGGCAATGTTTTCTTGTTTGTTTGAAAATGAATTTTTAAAAGTTTGCTTCTTTCTTGAATTTGAACTTTAATTGTTATTTCCGCTGTGAATCTGGATGTGGGGTTTAACCCAGTGTTGCCTCCAAATGGTGCTACTTTATCTGTTGAAGATGGCGCCATTTCCATATTTGATAATGTGATGTGTTAGTTTCGTATATGAGAGGTTGGAAGAACTATAATGGTTTTGGTCTTATTAAAGATGACCCAACCTCTATCAGAATGCTTTGATTGTTGTACCTGAGTTTCTGACTTGTTGTGATAGTCTCTTTTTGTTGTGTTGTAGCTAGGTATAGCTTTTATATCTCAGTCAGTTATTCTTAACATGTCGTCTAAAGTTCTATCCGATCTAACCTAGGTAGATGTATCTGTTCTTTCTGTTGTTCCTGTTATTGATAACAAATATATCGAAACCTTTCGTAGGCACCATAGGTTATGTACAGATACAGAGAATAAGCATAAGTATGAGTTGAAGTTGCTGATCCCAAGGAGAGAATTTGTTTGCCCCGACTTAATAAGTTAGAACGCCATTTTATATACATGTATGAATGTTTTTTCACAAAGTTCGGGGTTGGCCTTCCTTTTACCAACTTTGAATTTGAAGTCCTTAAGCTTTGTAATGTTGCTCCTTTCCAATTTCACCTTAACTATTGGGATTTCTTGAAAATTTATCAACTCCTCTGCCGTGAACTCGATGTTCCTCTTTCTTCTAAGATTTTCTTTTAACTTTTTATACTTACCAAACCTTTTAGTTCCAAGAAACATGGCTGGATCTCCTTCTGAGTTGTCTAAGGGAGGAAAGTCTTTGCACTTTTTGATGATTCTTTCCATGTTCAAAAATCTTTTTTAAAATTCGAGCTGTTAAGGTGTCCGACCTTTTTCCTGGATGAGAGGGATGAGCATCTTTTTAGCTTGTATTGGAAGGAGAATCATGTAGTCATTAAATATAGTTTGGACGACTTGGATGAGGTTGAAGATAGTGTAGTCACTTTATTCCAAGATTGTTGGGGCCGAGCTCCTAATCTGGACACCAAGAAATATTTAGGAAATCCAAGCCAAATCCAATCCAAGCTAGGTAGCATTCTTTTTTCATTTTATAGATATAATTTTGTTGACTGTTTTGTTGGCTAATGTAATTCGACTTTGATGTCATGCAAAAAAGATGTCTGGGAAGTCGGCTGCTATAAAATCTCTTTGTTCTGCTAGGAAGAATGATGTTGCCCGTACCATTCAGTTAAAAGAAGCTGGCAAATTAGGCGACTTTCCTTCTCCCTCCAAATCGGACTCGGGTGCCTCTTCCCCCTTTAAGGTTACTCCTGATCCAACTCCTCCTCCCCCAACTCCTCCTGGTAGTCAAACAATTTCCCTGGTGTCTTCTGCTCCTGAGCCTAAGCCTAAAAAGCGTAAGACGTCTAATTCTACAAGTGTCTATGATCTTGGCTTTGATGGTATAGAGTTTTATGAGAAACACATCATTTCACATAGCTTTATTAGTATTGTTGATGTTTTTGTAAAGAACCATCTTCAAGTACTAGCCCGAGGTGGAATTCGGATGGCCGGAGTGTGCACTACTTTGTTGAGGAAATTAGAGAAGACTCCCCTTGGTGCCACTCGGCACACTTTGGCTGACCTATAAGCTGAAGTGGCATCTTTGAGGGAGTCAAAATGGGAGGGTGAAGCAATCCGAGGTCGCCTGTGCCATGGGGAAGGGCTTAAAAAAGAAGGTTAAAGAGAGCTACATCAGGGTCTTCGGGGAGAAATTAGATACAGATTTGGAGGAAACTATAGCTCAGGGGATGGATGAACTAGTTGAAAATTTGAAGGCCCAATTTCGAGTTATAGCTCCTGAGGCAAACCTCTCCCTTATCGATCCTGATATGATCGTGGCTGATGGGAAGATCATCCCTCCTCCTGATGACGAGGAAGATGTTCACATGCCCGACCCGAAGACTTCGGATGTCCGAGCTGAGGGAGCTTCTCAGAGCTTTCCAACTTAGATGGAAGACGATCTTGTTTCTTCTCAACCTGAAGCTCTCACATCCTCTTTAGTACCTGCCAAAGACACCTCCAACCTTACTTCCAATGAGCACCTTCCTCCCTCTTAGTTTTAGTTTTTAGAATCTGGTTGGCCCAGTTTGTGGGTCTTTGTAAATAATTTATTTTGTAATAGTTGTCGTTTTGGATCATTTTTCCTTTTTATTTTGCTACTTAAAAACTTTTTCCTACTATTGCAATAGATATTTGAAAGATCGTTTAATTATTTCTTCTTGGATTGCCTTTGTTTGGCGTTTTAGTTCTTTATGACTTAGTAAAATTTTTAGTCACTTGATAACCTTTGATTCTAACTTCATTATGTCCCTGAAGATGTCGGTCAAGGGAGATCGGACGTTATGTTGGACCTTTCGTTTGTAAAGTCAATACTGTTTTCTCTTAATTAATTGTGCTCTAATTTTAAGTAGTCGATTTTAACAAGTAACTTTTGCAATTTGTTTTAGGTCCAACTCTTTAAGTTTCAATAAGGTCAGACCATAATCGCTTATATAACTTCTTATACTAATTTGTACCTCTTCGCTTCATCTTGTCGACAACCTTGGTTAGACAATGATTTTTGTGTTTTTTCAAGCTTAAATTAGTGTCTTTGAAGGGGAAATTTAATAAGAAAATAGACTATCATTAATAGGAAAAAAAATATTTACATAAGTTTTCTTGCTACCAAGAGTATTTCATTAACTCTTAGCCCTTGCTATGGTGCCTCGTTAAAATCCCCTCCAGAAAAACCCTTCTCGAAAAAAAAAATCCGTGAAGTCTGGAAAAAGAATACACTAGGGAATAAGGTGCGCTTTCTAACTGTAGTACTTCTTCAAGTTATATGCATGCCACGACCTTGGGAGCTCATTTACCTCCAGGTTAGACACTTTTGTAGTAATCTTTTCCTAAGACTTCGGTGATCTTGTAAGGTCCTTTCCGTTTGCAACCAACTTTTTTTTGCCCGACTTTGGTACTTCGATGTCATTTCGGATTAGTATGAGGTCATTTGCAGCAAATCTTCTTTTGATGACTTTCTTGTTGTACCTTAGGGTCATTCTTTGCTTTAATGCTTCCTCTTTTATCCGAGCTTGTTCTCGAACTTCTGGGAGGAGATCAAGTTTCTCTTTTTGAGCTTAGAGGTTTCTTACTTTGTCATAGAATCTAACCCTCGGAGATTCTTTATTGACTTCTATAGGAATCATGGATTCTATGCCATAAGCAAGTCAGAAAGGAGATTTCCCAATTATTAAGTGGGGGTTGTCCAATAAGACCACAAGACTTGAGGGAGTTCATTAGCCCATTCTCCCTTTGCATCTAGCCCGGCCAGTACAACTTTATTTGCAACTTCTATTTGTCCATTGGCCTGGAAGTATTCTACCGACGTGAACTGGTGCTCAATTTTGAAGCTTGCCACCAAGCTTTCGAATTCTAAATCAGTGAATTGAGTTCCATTGTCCGTGGTGATGGAGCGTGGAACTCCAATCTAGGTGACAATATTTTTATAGAAGAACTTCCGAATTTTTTGAGCTGTAATGGTTGCTAGAGGTTCTGCCTTTTTTCACTTAGAAAAATAATCAATCCCAACTATAAGGTACTTTACCTGCCCAGGTGCCTGTGGAAATGGTCTGACGAGGTCTAAACCCCATTTTGTAAATGGCCAAGGTGAGGCAATACTAATGAGCTATTCAGAAGGTGTCACATAGAAGTTAGCATACTTTTGGCAGGGCGGATTAAAGCTCCTGTAGAACCTTGCTAACGAAATAAATTGATTGCTAATCGTTCTCATTTACTCGGACTAAAGCCGAGGCTATGGCCCTACTTGCAACTACTAAGTACAACACGAGCTCTTCCCTTAGAACAAGTTCGGTGAGTATTGGTGGCTAACTCAGGAAATTTTTGAAGCCTTGAAAAGCTTGCTCGCATTCCCGAGTCAATTCAAACTGGCATCCTTTCTTGAGAATTGAGAACAGGGGTAGAGACTTCAGAGTTGATCCCGCCAAGAATTTGGATAAGGCTGCTAATCTTCCATTTAATTGTTGGACTTCTTTGAGGCAAATCGAACTTTTCATCTCGAGTATTGCTTTACATTTGTTCGGATTGGCTTTGATGCCCCTTTGGGTGAGCATGAAGCCTAAGAACTTCCCAGTTTTCACTACAAATGTATACTTTGAGGGATTTAGTTTTATCTCATGCTTTCTTATTGTGTTGAACATCTCAGCTAAGTCAGACAAGAGATTAGTGTCTTCCTTTGCTTTGACAATGTCGTCAATGTAGACCTCTATTATCTTACCGAGGTGGGATGAAAACACCTTATTCATTAGCCATTGATAGGTGGCTCCAGCATTTTAATCCGAGAGGCATCACCAAATAATAATAGTTGGCCTTTGGTGTGATGAAGAAGGTCTTCTCTTAGTCCAGCTTATACATCGGGATTTGATTGTACCCCGAGTATGCATCCATAAAAGACAAGTAGTATCGATACCCTGAAGCTGAATCCGCCAAGGTATCAATGCTGGGAAGTGTGTATCATTCTTTAGGATAGGCTTTATTGAGATCGGTATAATCTACACACATTCTCCACTTCCCCTTCTATTTTGTCACGCGTACCACGTTAGCCATCCATAAAGGGTATTTCACCTCTCTTATGAATCCTACTTCTAATAAAGCCTATACTTGCTCTTTCACGACTTGTGCTCTTTTAGGACCGAGCTTTTGTCACTTTTATTGAACAGGTCATGAGCTTGGGTAGACAGCGAGCTTGTGACTCATGAGATTAGGGTGTATCCCAGGCATGTCAGAGGCTTTCTAAGCAAAAAGGTCAGAGTTTTATTGTAAGAGCTTAACGACATTAGTTTTTAATTCTTTATCCAGGTTAGATCCTGTGCTTGTTGTTTTCTCTACCTGATATCTGGTTTGAACCTCTTCGATCTTTCCACCAGGTTGAGGTCGTAGTTCTTTTCGTGCTCGAACACCACCCAATTCAATGGTGTTGACTTCTTTTTCCTTAATTCTTCCCCGTAGATTCAAGCTTTCATTATATTATTTTCGTGATAACCTATGATCTCCTCTTATGGTAGCAATTCCCTCTGAAGACGAAAATTTCATGCAGAGATGAGGAGTGGAAATGACTATAGCTAGTTGGTTCGACCTATCAATGCAATGTAGGCTGATGCCACATCGACCACAATGTAGTTTATACTCAAAGTTCTGGACTTTAACCCCTTACCAAAAGTAGTATGCAAGGAGATGTAGTTGAGAGGTCGGATGGATGTGTCTCCCAACCCAAAAATATTGTCAGGATAAGCTCTCAGTTCTTTCTCTTCTGGCCCGAGCTTGTCAAAAGCAGGCTTGAATAAGATGTTGCCCGAGCTCTCTCAATCTACCAAAATTTTGTGGAGAATTACATTCACAAGTATCATTGTAATCACGATAGCATCGTCATGGCCAGGGGTTACTCCTTGAGCATCTTCTTTGGTGAATGAGATTGTAGGTAGATCGGGAGCTTCGTATTCTTCACCGACTTAGTAGACTTCTTTCAGATGTCTTTTAGGAGAAGACTTGGTTACTCCTCCTCCTGCGAATCCTAAAACTATCATATGGATGTGCCTATTAGGGGTTTATGGTGGCCGTTCTCATCGACCGCTGTCTTCATTGCTTCTCTTCCTTTTTCTCGGATCGTCTGACCTGTCCGCGAAGTGCCTTTCTAACTGACCTTTCATGGCTAGTTTTTCTATTACATTTTTCAAGTCGTAGCAATCATTGGTGGAATACCCATATAATTGGTGATACTCACAATATTCGTCTGACTTTCAGCTTTCTTATGCTTAATAGGACGAAGGGGTGTGAGCTTTTCAGTTTGGCAGATTTTCCTGTAGATGTCGACAAGAGAGACTCGGAAAAGGGTGTAGTTATGGTACCTTCAAGGCTTGTTCGAGCTGTATTTATCCTTCTTCTTTGCTTCTTTATCCTTATCTCAAGCTTGATAAGGAGGATTTTGCCTTGGAACTGTTTCTCTGACTTGGGAATTTTTCTCCATGTTGATATACTCTTGTACTTCGTACAAAGAAGTCGAATGTCATTTTGATATGGATTGAGAAAATGTCCCTTTTTTTAGGCTATTAACTAAATCCATTATTACCACTTCTGGAGGTAAATTTTGTATTTCCAAAAAAATTTTGTTGAACCTTTCTATGTAGTCACAAAGGGTCTCTTTGACTTCTTGTTTAACCCATAAGAGGTTTGGAATATGCTTGACTTTGTCCTTCTGAATTGAAAAGCAGGTAAAATCTTTCTTGCCGGATCGTCAAAACAAGTCACCGACTGGGTTGTAAGCTATCAAACCACTTCATCGCTGCTTTGGTCAATATCGTTGGAAAAGCCTTATAATGAGTCGCATCGGACCCGTCGGCCAAGTACATCCGACTTTTGAAGTTGTTGAGGTGGTGTCTTGGGTCAGTTATTCCATCATAGAGGTCCATGTCGGAGCTTTTAAAGTTCTTGGGAATTCTAACCCGCATGATTTCTTCTATGAACGGATCTTTCTCACCTAAAAGACTTTCTTCCTGATCTGCATAATTACCCAATTTTCGTAGATCAGCTTCTAATCTCAGAAGCTTCACTTCTAGTTCCCTTCGATGTCTACTTTCTTTTGTAGGTCCTTTCAACTTCTCTTCATTGCTCTATCTCTTGCTTGAGTTGCTCTAATCGGCTGTGATACCAGTGTACGAGTCTCATGATTTCGGTCGGGTGCGGAGGCTCCTCATTCTCGGGTGGATGTACTTCTGAATGGATTCGCCAGGGTTAAGAATTTTCTGATGTTCCATCTCCACTAGGATCATTTGCTCTATCATGTCGTGGTGGTATCATGAGTTCTTGGTCATCATTATGGGGTTCGGGTTCTAATTTAGTCGCCATATGTTCGTCTTCAAACTGATCGTCCGCCATGGTTGGGTGTAGACTTCCAGGTCTCCGTCAATGGCGCTAATGTTATGAGAGTTACCTAAAATTGGGTTACTTTTGGGTCTAAACGTGATGTCCATACTCCTTTTGAGGCAGCGTCCAACTTTCACTGGTGTTGAAGTGCCGCCGTCCAAGTTCCTCGTGAGGAGGTGGGGGTGGTACCTGCAAGGGACTCCGATACTTAAGTTAGCAAGAGTTTAAGCAGGTTTTTAGTAGATTGGATCCTGAATATACCTGAGGGTGCTAGTATATTTATAGTAGAATAGATAACCACTTTTTAGAGTAGTTCTACCTTTGATGGTGGATGACTATTCTTTTTTTCGATAGAAGTTGTTGAGATTTTCCTTCTAAATGAGTGAGAGATATCTCAGTAGTTTGTTACTTATTTGGATAAGTAGGGCTAGACACTGCTATCGTCGTGCCTGATCTCTGTGAGATCGGATAGGTGTAGATGAGACTAGCTCTCTTAGATAAACTTTGATTTATTTTGAATCTAACTATATTTTTAGGTCAAGGTATTTTTAGGTCAAGGTATGAAGATTACTATTATCAATTATTTAAAAAAATAATAATAATAACAGCACTCTAGCCTAGCCCCAAATGGCCAAAGCTACCTGAAGCTCATGTGGGAGAGTAGTCAAAGGCCAGATAATCAATTTCTAGTTAACATAAACGGGCTAATCTAAATTAATAAAAACAACAAAATTAGAAGTTGGAAAATTAACAAATCTATTGATTGATAACAAAATATGGCGGAGAACAAATAGAGAAAGGAATATTAAATCTTCTTGTTATGGGATCAAAAAATGAAAGGCAGATTGGACTTTAGAGTTGTAGCCCATGACTGATTAGAGTTACCACGGCTGCGTTATTTCGAGCCCGTTACACATATTTGGGCCTCTTATCAGGCCCGTCATCATTTTTCTTGCTAGTTTACTGGCAATGTCCCTTTATGCAACCTACTATTTCTTACGTATGATCCGTTTTGGTAAATCAAATATTTCTTTTTTTTCTTCTCTTTTTTTTTTCTTTTTCGCCTCTTAAACGCTTAAAACAAGGACAATCAAAATTTTCCAAATAGTAAGAAATTTTATTGTAATAAATATTATATCCGAAAATATTATATTCTAAAATCATTAAAAACTTGTATTTTAGTGCTATAAATAATTGAGAATTGTTTTTAATATTTTATTTTGAAAATAAATTAAAAATTTTTTTGTTTTATTATTTATATCTTTTAGAGTAAATTTTTAATTTCTAAAATAACTCCAATATTAATAAAATTTTATATCTTAATCTTTTTGACATAATAATATTAAAAAATTATTCTCCACATACAAGCATTTTTCCATACAAGTATTTACAAGTCATTTATATTCACGTGCTTCGTACCGTTACTACACGTTATTTTTCTTCTTTGTTATCGTCGTCATCAACACCACATCTTCCTCCTCCTCTTCCTCCTTTTTTTTTTTTCATTAGAATTTCTTCTCCACCTTTCTTTTTCTCTTTCTCCTCCATCATCAATTATCTCGTTGAAAATAACAAATAATTCAGATTCAGATTGTCAATTGAATCAGAACAAAATTGATTATTGTTTTAATCCAATTAAGTGGCTGTAGTATTAGAGGAAATATTTTTTTGTATTTGCAGCAAATTTATGTGTAACACGAAGATATTTGGTTGTAACATGAAGATATTTAGGTATATTTTTATTCTAATAAGTTATGCATAATTTAAAACTCTTCCTCCTCCTCCTCCTCGTTTTCTATTGATTTTTTTTCTTATTCATCTTTTCGTTTTTGTTTTACCTTCTCAAGTTTCTTATTGTTTTACTCTCTTAACAAGAATAAAAACAAAAAAAATTAAACAAAGAATAAGAAGAAACACATAATGCTGCAAAATTATTTGGAAGAGGATGAACTTACGGTCATTTAACAAAAAGAAAGAAAGAAATAAGGAAAAAAAGAAAAAAATACAACGAGAAAATATTTTTATGTATTTGTAGCAAATTTGGGTATAACACGAAGATATTTGGGTGTATTTTTATTCTGATAAATTTTGTATAATTCAAAACTCTTCCTCTTCGTCATTCTCATCTTCTATTGTTTCTTCTTCATTTTCTTATTTCATATTCTCATAATTTTGTTGGGATGAAAAAATTAAACGAAAAAGAAAAAATATATAATGTTACAAAATTGATCAAAAGAGAAGGAGGAGAAAAAAAATGCAGCAACAATAACAGTAGTAAAAAAAATGACGATGAAGATAAAACACGTGAAGAAAAAGGAGGAGAAACACAAAAAAGAGAGAGAATAAGAAGGAAGAGGCGGAGGAGGAGGAAGAAAATGAAGCGTGCTATGAAAACCATTGAGTAGCGCGCGTATTAACATACTCGTATGGGTCAGCGTCCTTTTTGTTGGGTTTGGTCCAACTTGTATAACTTGTAAATCAAAATAACTTGTATGTGTAGCACTTCTAATATTAAATATCCACCTTCTAATGGAAATAAAATTTTGTATTTTAAACAAACAATATTTTTATAAAATTGAGACTTTAAAACTTCAAACAAACATAAAACAATATATTTTCATTGATAAGTCCTTAAAATAAATTGAAATTGTTTAAAACAAACACCCACTATATCTCCGGCGCCTCGCCTAGAATCCATATTTTTTCTTTCATCGAAGATAATCTTCCTGCTGTAATTAATTTGAAGATGAAGGATAAAATATAGGTATTTACTCTAATAAAAATATTAAAAATATCTTTTTATAAAGATCTTTGTGTTAAAAATGTATTTTATTTGTTATATTTAAAAAAATTTAATATTTTTATAATATATCAAAATCAAATCTTACAATTTATTATCTAATAATTAAAAAAAATATCTTTATATAAAAACAATTATAAAATCTTTATGGTAGTATCCATTTAAAATATATTCTCGTCTAGTGTAGTTGATGCAACTAGGAGGATTTCCGAAATAGAGAGCGACCCGTGAAGAACAATTGACGATGCTCCCGTTGACTACTTATCATGAAATGTAATGTACCCAAGATGCTACTTAATTTGATGACCCATAAAAGGTGAATATCTACTTGTCTACGACATATGCTATGTGCAAGTGTTTCCATGTCCTTTCTTTTTCTTCCACAGGTAAGGACCCCATCATTGCTTAGTGGTGATTCTCAATTATATTGGTACCTATTTCTTTTAAGGGAATTTTATATGCTTTACCATTTTATTTATTTTTCTTGTATATATTTTTTATTTTTAATATTAAAAATAATTAACTTAAAACAAAATTTGGTCTTCTGTATAAAAATATAATACAAACATTATTCGTTTTCTATATTCTTGTTCTAAAGAAAGATATTTGTCAATTGTTCAAACTTAATCATCAATTCCTTTTTTGTATGGTCTACCAACAAAAAGATAATAATAACAATAATAATATATTTTTTGTCTTTAAATTTTTTTAAAAATTTTAAAAATACATCTAA
>NC_029777.3:1693397-1693739 GCF_000817695.3 Arachis duranensis
TTTATTTTTATTCCTTAAATTCATTCCTTTTAATGCTATATGTCATTTTTCATTATTTCTTTTTTCAACAAATATCTTTTCATCTTTAACTTTATATTCTAATTTTTTGTTATTAGTATTTTTCATTCTACTACCGAGAATAAAAATAGGTCGAACAGTCTATCAAAAGCCTGTAACTTAGTCTGTGTTAACTATTAAATTTAGCCTGACATAGCCTGTTATAAAATAGACACAAATTCAAGTTTTTGTAAAAATTTTAATATATTAATAAGTGAGGCACAAATCCACTAATTAACTTTATTAGCCTGTCAGACTTACATAAACCTATTAAAATATAATTAT
>NC_029777.3:1693819-1735359 GCF_000817695.3 Arachis duranensis
AGCCAAACTTAATAATTTAAAAAAATATATATATCAAACTATAGACCAAGTCCAGGTCAATTAATTATATGACAAATTTGATATGTTAAGAGCAAAACATAGTCTATTTTTACTCCTTATCTACTGCCATCATAAGCACAATTATTATAACCACAATAACCACTTCTCAGAATTACCTTCTCAATTTTTTTTATATTTATCGGTTGCTAACAAACCACAACTATTTTTTATTGGATAAAAATAGATAAGATCCACTTGATTTTTTAATATTGGATGAAAAGTAAGAAAAAAATTGTTATTTTACTATATTTTAATATATTTTTTTAATTTTAACACTTTTTTTAGTTTTGTCTTTTGTTTCTATCACATAGCATTAGCAAAATAAAACTCTCTCCTTCCTTTCCCTCTCTCTCTCCCCTCCTCTCTCTCTCATAGCAAAATATATAAAGAAGCATTTTAAGGATTGCCGCTGCCACCTCAATTTTGACAACAGCAACCATCCATCTTTATTTTCTTCCTTTTTCTCTTCTTTCCTCTTTTTTTCCTGTTTTTTTTTTGTGTTTTTTCGATTTTTGTTTCAAATTCAAAAAATTATTTCTCTTTTTTATTTATTCCTTCCCTTCTTTTTTCTTTTCACTTTCTCTTCTCCCTTTTCCATGTTTATGATTCTAATTTCTATTTTTGATTTTCTTTTTTGGTTTTTTCAATTTATTTTAACAAATATAGTTTGTCAATAATTGTTATTCTTTTCCTTTTGCGGTATAATGATCCCTTTTTATATTGTACTGCTCTTTATTTATGGGTGTTTTGACTTTTGTAATAAGGCCCTAATATGAGTGGAAGACATTTCGAGAAAAGCTTGACATTTGTAGAACTATTTGCAAATTTGGAAAGTGATGAGATCTATTCAGAGTCAAGGAAAAGGTATCCTACCATACTGCAGTATATCTGTGTAGATTTAGAAATGAAAGAGACTCAATTTTGTCTATGTTTTTATTCATTAAGATTCTTTGTAATCGAATATTACACCTCCTCTCATTTATAGTTCAACAAATAAGATATTTATCTTCTGATTTAGATGTAGATGTAATGCTCTTACTGCAATTTGTAAGTGTAACACCCTATTATTCTAAACCTTACCTCATTCCGTAAAGCGAAGGATAATAAAGTGCTACGACAGATCTAAAGTTCTTATTATAAAATATATTTTCAAGAATTTATATAACTAGAAGCCCGAAAAAGGAAATAAGTTCAAAATCTCATAAAGTGAAATTTCAAAATGCAAAGCGTTCACACACGATGTCTATATGCGTAGGTAAGATAAGAATAGAATATTAAATATACAACATTGCATTAGAACTCCAAGATACAAGGTAGTAGCTAGTAGATAAACAAAGTAAATATATATGATATACAAAAGGAACTAGTCACAGCTTGCGGAATTTAGGCCGACTAGTCAAGATATACAACAGAGTTTTATAAATGATTTACTTCCTATCTCTCAAAGTTTAAAGCAAGGCCTTTAAGGTAACAAAGTTATAGATATACAAAAGATGCGAGAGTAACTACAACAGAAATAAAGCAGAATAAAACAAAAGAGAAACTATCCTTCGCTCTGTCACCATGTCCGAAAACTCATCGAAGTGGGTTGCGACCTGCATCTAAAAAACAACAATAATATATGGTATGAGAATCGAAGGTTCTCAGCATGGTAACAGTACCCAATATGTAAGATATAAGGTTCTGGGACGCCAAACGCAATCCTAGAACTTCACATAGATACAGAATATTCAAACTTAACAAAATAAATAACTCAAACCATAAATTAGGGTATTCTAACTTAAGGGATTTCTAACTATCACTAAAATACTGCTGTCTCACAGCCTTCACCAACCTATCTGCCATACGATCCCATCGCCACCACCTACCGAGCCTCCTCAATCCAAGTAGAAAACACAAGTAATGCAAACAAGTAAAGTATCTACATAGCAAGTAAAACAACTAGCAAGTAGGCATGTGATACATTTAGACAGAACAGAAATTAAGCAAAGCATACAAACAGATAAAAGATGCATATGATGAATGTTTATCCTATTTGGTTCGAGATAGTCCTTGGTGGTACTCTACCTGTGTGTATGGTAGAAGTGTTCAGGTAGAATTTGGAGTTTACTTATGTCAATTTTGCAACATTCATGTTACAAATGTTACACCCAGGTTTATTTAATCAGAATATTTTCTTTTTTGTTTGTTCGCCTATGATTTTTTTATATAGTGTGAGCTGTTTTCTTTTTTTTTTTGCATTATTAAAAAATAAATTACATGTTTAGAGTAAAGGTGTTGGTTGAGGATTCTACTGCTATGTTAATCTTCGTATTATTTGATCGTGAGGCAAGTTATCTGGGGACAAAGACTTGCGCTTAGTTGTTTAAACGACATCTCAAGGATGTAGATGTAAGATATTTTAGTCATACCCTTTTATATCTGTTGAGTTTAGGTTATAGAATTTTTTATCCATGGTTTTTTGTTTATATTTTTTATTTTTGTTCCTTTATTTTATTTTATTTTTTTTGTTGTGTAGGTTGTGTTTGGTACACAATCTCCTCCTATCTATCAAGAGATAGTTGGAAAAATTATGCTTTTTAAAATTTTTAGTAGGCCTTTTGGAATGGACAAGTTCAAAGGTACTTATCACGTGAGACGTGTTTGTCATGATGCTGCCATAGTTAGAATGTTTGAGCTTTTCGAATAAGATTTGAGTCCCGAAAAAATATACAATTGAATTCTGTCCTATTGTATATTTTTATTGAGTTGGTTATTAGTTTGGTTCTCTTTTGGTTTGTTGATTATTGATGATATGTTATGCTATATTGGATGTGTTTTGTTATGTTGTACAAGGCTGACTTTCTTCCAAGAGGTGAAGGATTCGTTGAGAGTCCTTCGAAATTTACCAAAATATCCAATGATGTGTTGACTCTTTCTAGCTTTTCTCATCTCTTTGCTGTTTCATCTCAATGTCCCTATAATCAAGTAAATGTTGTTGACTTGATAACTGACGAAGATATGAAAATTTCTATTATCTATTCCTCCAAATCTTCCTCTCCCTTTTTTAAGTTATGTTAATACAAAATATTATTGTGTCTGCTATAATAGTGTCCTTTTTTTAAAAGAAAGTCTGCTAATATTTTAGGAGAGATGTCAAGTCAAATAAAAGATGATCACTAAAAAAATTCATGTGATGAAACTGTTGAAAGTGAAGAGGTCAATATTAAATATTTCTTTTTAATAGATAATGTCCCAATATTTATCATTTGTTTTTTGAAATAGAAAATCTTTTGGATTTTGTTTGCTGTTTTTTTTTGTATAACTATTTATATTGATGTACTAAATTTGGTTTCAATTATTGAAAAATTTTGAAATTAGGAATATATCACCGGGCTTAAAAGAGGATGTGCTGAGGATGAACAAAAGAAAAAAGATCTCTTGAAGAAATTGAAAAGGTCCTTGAAGATTTAATTTGATGAATCCGATGAGGCTGAAGCTTTTGAAAATGATACTGCATCTGGACAAAGAGCTAAGTGACATGGGTCTCACCTAAAGCTACTAATTAGGACTTATATAGGGCAATAGATACAGGTTGTATAATTAGTGTGCACTCTTCTTTGTGAACAATATGAAATTTTTTTGTTGTGTACATGTAATAGGAATTGATATTTTAAGTTTGGGTTGTACATTTTTATTAGTCTCATTGCTGATGTAATGCATCAATTGTTAGAATATAGATATTGGATCATTAGCTTATATGCAAAGTTAAGTATGTAGTCCTTTATGTTTGTAGATCTTGTTTATAAAATTCAATAAAATGCAGTAACTCTCATTGCTCTATATTCTCATATTGTTTAAGCTTATATAATTTGTAACTTATTTATTATGGGATTGGTTTACAATACTTCTTGATCTTGTCATTGAATTATCTCTCTCTCTCTCTCTCAGATTGGTGCTAAGACATCACGAAAAAATCAGAAACAGGTGCTAAGGCACCGCGAAAAAATCAGCGAAACGCATATGCATCTTGAAGGAATACTTTTTAATCATAATTTTTGTTTCATTTTTATTTCTATAAATTGGGAGAACATAGATAAAATGATACTTTTTTAGAAAAATATTCAAGCCATCATATTTTGGTGATTCTCGAATTTTACTATTTTTTTGTTGAAAATAATAGAGTGGATGTGTTGTTTAATTTTTTTTAATCTATGGGTATCACAAAGATTTTTTAAACAAATAATAATGTATTATTTCGTGAGAGGTGTATTAAAAATAAGAATTTTAACAATAGATATCTTTTGCACGTACATTGTACGGATCTTCTACTAGTTATGTGTACAATATAACGTTTTGATTATGCAAAGACTATTGTTACATCTTGAATTATATACATGACTTTATTTTCATTACTAAAATTTTATATTAAAAATAAATAAAATAATAAAACTTGTATATAAGAAATATGAATACAAATTCTAAAATGGTACACATTAAGAGGAAAAAAGGAATAAAGCTAAAAAGAAATGGTGAATATATAGAATTATATTGTCACAAAAAACCGTGACTATAGAAATGTATGAAAAAATTGTATATATAGAAGTTGGTCATCACAATTTTAAACATTGACAATAGAATAGTCTGTTGTCACGATTTGAAACAGCAAGTATAGAATAGTTTGTTGTCACAATTTTAAATTGTGATTATAGAATATCTTGTCGCATGGTTTAAAAATGTGACTATAGAATATTTAAACAAAATGCAATTATGTATCTATAGACATATTTTTTAGCAATAAAAATAAAACTAACGTTAGCTAAAAAATTCGTGATTATTGAACTATGATCACGCTGACATTGATCATAGTTTTAAATCATGACATGAAACAAAAAACAGTGACCATTAATTTATTAATAGTCATAGTTTAAACGTGACAATAAAATAAAAATATTGTAGAAAGCACTCATTTCTAGGTTTTTTATATTTAAATTAAATAAATATAATGTTTTCAATAAATAAATAAAGTATAACATAATCAAATAAATACATAATTGACTATATCTCGGTTACTGAGAGGGTTTTGAAAATTGAACACATCTCAGGTACTGAGATCCAAATCTATGTCAGAATAGTTAAATGGAGTCTCAGTACTCGAGATACATACAAAAATAGAATACGGGCTTAGTATCCGAGATATACACAATGCACAAATTGGTAACTTAATATCCGAGATATGATCATTTTTTATTCCAGTGGTGTTTTTTGTAAGAACCAGATTTTCATTAAATAGACTTTTCTGGCTAAAAAAAAGAGAGTTACAAAGTCAAACTTGGTTTTATGAGAGTAATTAATTTCTCTAAGTCAAATTTAACTAATGGATATTAAATACTATATTACTATCGGCTTAGTTACTACACCAGAATCTTTTGAGCCGTAAAAACGCCTTTAGTGACGATTGTACGTGCACCGAAAAAAATTCAAGTAACTGAAAACCTCAGAACCAGTGGTAAAAGTAATTTCTACTCAAGTAAATGTGTCTCTAGATTTGTATTAGCTATCTCTTCATGATTTACTTCTTTAAGAATAGTTATTAGCCATTAATTATTTTACTGCCCGGTAAAAGTTTATCCGAACCAAATTTCTGCCTAGTATTTCGCAAATAACTCCTAAAGTCCTGAATCCTCTTGCCTGCTACCCAAGTAACTCAGCTTCCCTCTCTTATTCTCTGGGCCGAGATTATCTTAGTCTCCCATCCCTTTCTTCTGTGTTTTTAACCACGAGTAATTAACCACAGTTAACTGCAGATAAATACGTCATTATGACGCTAACTGTGTTTCCTCAAAATTACACCCCTTCTCTCTTGCTATCAGCCCATTTCTCTCTAATTTTTTCAACCCTCTTTTACCACATTTAATTAGTTTAGACTTCAAATTTTATTTAAGCCAATTACCAAGCAAAAGTTCAATAACATTTTACCATAAAGAGAGAGATAAAAACTGTGAGTGAGAGAGGAGAAACAGAAAAAATTCTGCACATACTACCTGCGTTTTCAGCCCCTTATCACACCATTCATATACTATTCTTCAAGTGTTCTTCAAGTACTCAAAGCATACAAGCACAAACTTTTGTCCGTTTTCGCCAATCTTTGCGTTTATACCGAATTTCGGCTAGGTAAACTCTTGTTCTTTCTTCTTTTCTTTTTCTTTTAGAAAAATAGTAGGCATGATAAATTCTTACTCTCCTCCATGTATAGAGAACTCCTCTTGAAGCACCCATGGAGCACGCCTAGGGAGTTAAGGAGTTTCGAGCTCACAGTGGATGAATTTCGATGTTTTGCGACACTTTAGGCCCAAAAACGAAACTCACCACCACTAGCTGTGTTTTTGCCCTTGTATGCGCATTTTCTAGTGTGAGAAAGGTTTACTAACTGAATTACATAAGGGGTAAGGGTTAGGATTAGTTAGAGTATGGTTGTACTTGTTTTCGGTGCTTATATGAGCCACTTTGTGGTGAATTTGTGCTTGTTTTGAATTTCTAGAAATTGTGAGTTACAACTGTTTTGGCATGCTAAACATGTGTAACATACTATTGTATTGCCTCTGAATTTTGTGTGAAAACAACTGGAAGCATGGAAACACTTGAGGTTTAAGTTTTCAAGCTTTAAACGTCACAAAAAGTGAAGAAAAATATAAAAATTGTACCTCTAAAATTTTCAATCACTAAAAGCACAAAAATTATGATAGAAAATAGTTAAAAGTAGTTAGAAAAATAGTTTTAATCCTATAAAATAAAGGTGGAAAGGTAAGAAGGGTGTTATGGTCAATTTTGGGTAAAAAAAGAGTTAAAAATATAAATTAAATGAAAAATAAGTAAAATTCTGAATTTAGTATCGTTAGGAGTAAAATAGTAATTATATAAATTATTTGGGTCAAGATTATGATTATAAAAAAGTTTTGGGCCTAAATAAAAGTTTTAGTAAATGTTAGAAGTAAAACGGTAAAAAGCGGTAACTAGAATAAGTAATTAAATTAATAAAGGATAAATTTGATTTTAGGTTTCTTATGATAAAAATTGGCATTTAATAAAAATATTAGGAATAACTTTAAGCATGGGCAACTATTAGGACTAATCCGGTAAAATTTGGATGCTAAATAAGGTTAAACGGTAAAATTAGGGTACTTAGGAGAATATTAGTAATTTCAGGCACAAGGTCAAATTAAAAATGAATAATTAACTTAATCAATGAGAAAGGTATATTAGGAAAAATATGAAGATAAAATAGTAAAATAATAGCATTAGGGGTGAAAGCGTCATTAAAAACCTAATGAAAACGGAAAAAAAAAGTAAAAAAAAAAAGAGAAAATGGTAAAATATGACAAGGTTGAGGCATTTTAAGAAAGAGTCAGACATAAGCTTTTACAAAAGAAGAGAGGAGAAGCCCCTTAGAAATAAATTCTGTTGAGATGTGTCGTGGAAGAAGAAATTGTAAACCCCAAGGTGCTAAGAAGTACCTGGCAAAGCGGACTTCCATCCCGTCTGACCAAAGACTATATGAACGTGGGGACGCCCGCCATATGGATTGCTACTCACTGGGAGCACCAAGTAACGTCGGGCTGCGGGTAGCCAACCGACGCATGAGCTCATGACCTGCGCAGGACTAGACAAGCATCATACTTGGTTGCTACATTTCCTTGCTTGTCTTTGCTTACTTGTACATGTGACTGTTATACGGTTATATACTTGTGATTGCATCTGTTTGTATGATTAATTATTGTTGTGACCTTATAAACGATTAGACTTAGGTTGCGGACCCCCTTAGGTTCTTCGTAAAGTACCCTACTGGGAACCTTAGGTTCTCACTCCCTTTTTTCCATGTCCACAGATGGGAACCGATGTGATCTTCTTTGAGTACCCAGCGTACGGCAGATACGTGAACCCCGCAACGAGAGCGCGGTGTTTTAGGGTAGTTCGCGTACATGCACCTACTATCTTTCCGACCGTCCTTTCTCTCACCCTCTGCTCAGCTAGGAGTTTGACCTTGACATGTCTTATGATACACTGCTATCCGAGCTTCATCCCGGCAAAGGCTAGCATCCTTTTTCGCCTTATCCTCTGAATATGGCAGAGCCAATACCGGAATCTCCGATCATTGACATACCCGACCCTGAAGAGGATCAAGTAGTAATGTACCTATGCCCGACGCTCCACCACTATCACCTGTAGCTGAGCCAGGATTTGACGGGCAAAGGGTTCCTGAAAGCCCTCGTTCTGCACCTTCAACTGAGTTTAGCTCAGAGGCGTGGATTGACCAAATGATGGCGGATCTATACTCTAGAGGATGCGAGCAGCAGCAACATCATCGGTGCATTAAAGTGATTCCCTCGCTTCAGCATATTGTAACAGCAGTTTCTGGAGATCCAGTATCAGCAGCAGTAGTAGTAGTAGTAATATTAGTAGTCTTAATAATAGTAGTCCTTATCCTCGCTCTTGAATAGTCTTTTTAGAGGGCTAGCTCTTTTTATTTATTTAATAATGTAGATTGGGTTCCAGTTTAGGGTGACTCTTGTGAACCGGGGCCTGTAAACATTAAAGATGTAGTATGTACATAATATAGTAAGTAATTAAGTATGAGTTTGGATTTTGTGATAAATTAGGCCTCTAGACATTTCATGTATGATATGAGTATGCTATGCTATGCTTTTTCATTTCTTGTATTAACGGCTTAATTTACAATTATTCCAATATGCGTGACTATATATATCATTCTCGATTAGCGCTACAAGCTCATATGTATACACTTAATATATGGTTTAAAGTATTTAAAGTTAGCTAAATAGTAGTGTCTGGCTGCTAGTCTTGGTCATGACAAGATAAAAGTCAGGTAGTTACATTTTGATAGAATATGTAGATATGAACTTGATCATATGGTGTTATGGTAGTTGATTATGATACAAATAAAACTGGTACTGATTATTGGTTTGTTAAGAACTCACGAGACATTGAAATGAGGTGAGGGAGAATACATAAGGATGAAAAGATGCATATGTGCTGGTCTTGGATTATGTGAAATCGCCATAGATATTTCTTATTTCACTACATAACTGTTTTCAATGAATTCAAGTTTTTCTAACGAGTATGTTATTTTTTAGGTTCCAATGGTATTTATATATTTATAAATAAAAATTTTAAATTTAATTTTAATAATAAATAATAAATAAATTAAAAATTAAATTATTCATTAAAGCAATATTAAATTATTCGGAGAATATTGATATATATGCCAATTGTTAAAAGTTAGTAACTAGAAAATAATAATCCTTTGACCGAGATGCCATTGATGGATAGTTTTTAAGTCAATTCAACAGAGTCAAGTCTATTATCTTCTTCTGCCAATAATTTTGTCCCATCAAATAATATCTTTTTGCAAATATATATATTCGATATCTTAAAAATGAGATAAAAAGGGTAGAGAATATCATAAGCTGTTATTATGTTATATCGATACAGATATAGATAGATGATAGATGATATAATATTAATATTATTTATTTATATTTTGAAGGCATTTGCACTTTGGGGGATATTGATTCGGGTGGGTAAAACCCGACTCATAATCAGGTACATAAGTCGTGAAAAAAATATCTAACATTAAAAAAGAAAAAGAAAAGAAGAAAACATTCTCCTATTTAATTCTATATTTTTTTCCTTAATAAATGCGATGGAATTCTATTGGGTTAATGTTTGTTGTGGCTGTCCTGTGTGTGTTGGGAGTGTTTTCCGCCGAGTCTGAGATTTTGCTCTGTTTCTTCTATCTCTGTCGCTGTGGTTTTTCTTTTATGCCCAAAAACAGATTAAAAAAAAAAAGCGGCAACAGTGGAAGAAGAAGAAGCAAAATTCAGAATCCGGTAGCAAAACAGAAACAAATGCAGTAACTGTTAACAAGCTTGAGTTGTGTGTTCTAGGTAAAGAGTTGAGAGTTGAAGTGACTCCCTCGCTCGCACGCGTGGGAGTTGGAGAAGACTGAAGAGGGTTGAATCGGAATTGAAAAGAAAAAAGGAGCACCAGAATAATTTTCTTTGAAAGACAGCGGAATCTTACAGAATCACACTACAGGATTTGTGGTTTTTGGTGCACTCACTCACTTTGCTCTTTCTCTTTCTATTTGTTCCTATTTCTTCTGCGTGCTTCGTGCGCTCTATTTAATATCTACTCCAGAGTTCTGAGCTTAACCCTCTTTTGCTTCTGCAGCACCACGCTTCACTTCTCTAACTCCAAGTTTCGACCTGTTGAATCCGATTTTTAATTTTTATTTCCTTATCAAATTGAAGTTTTAGTTTTTAGGGGATATGGAGGGTGGGAATAGGGTTCCGGGGTCAGGGGAGGGTGACCCTTCTTACTGGCTGGACGCCTGTGAGGACATATCATGTGATTTCATTGATTTTGATGTGTCTTCAATTGTGTCTGAGCAGCCTGACAACGCTTCCAACCAGGATTTCTTTGGTGGGATTGATCGAATCCTTGATAGCATAAAGAATGGTGGTGGCCTCCCGCTTGATGCCGAATCCAATTCCAATGCTACACAACAACCATGGTTGCCTCATGATGCCCCTCCTTCTGCAGTAGCACACTCCAAGCTGCAGCACTCTCTGACTCCACTTCCTGCCTCCAATGGTTCCGCGAAGAATGAATTGGTTGCAGAGAAGCATGGTCGTACGGCAGATGCTTTTCAGCATCCACGGGCTGAAACTAACGGCTGCAATAAGTTGTTGAATGGTAATGATGAAGGGAGAGTTTTGGTTGGTTGTTTTGTGGAAAACGGAGGCCTGAGCAGAGGGCGCGATCAGTTGAGGGAATATGATGTTGATGGTGAAGAGAGATACTGCAAAAGGGCGAGGCTTGGCAACTATAAGAATGACAGGCATTATTCTGGTAGAGTTAATTATCAATTCAAGGAGAAAGAGAGGTGTTTTAATAGGAAGAGGCCTCGGGATAGTAGAGATGAGATTGATGTTAGGAGGGACAAAGATAGTAGCAGGAAAAAAGAACATTATGGCAATTGTGGCTGGAGAGATGTTAGAGATAGGGATTGGAGGGATAGAGAGCAGAGGGGTTACTGGGAGAGGGATAAATTGGGTTCTAATGACATGGTTTTTCGCGTGGGCACTTGGGAAGCCGGTAGGGATCGAGAAGAGAAAATGGCTAATGACACAAAACAGGAAAGCAATGGAAAGCTTGACAAGACATCTGAGGAGGCTAAGGAGAGGGTTCCTGAGGAGAAAGCTAGACAGTATCAATTGGATGTTCTTGAGCAGGCAAAGACGAAGAATACTATAGCTTTTCTTGAAACCGGAGCAGGGAAGACCCTCATTGCAGTTCTTCTCATCAAAAGTATACACGAGAGTTTGCAAAAGCAAAATAAAAAAATGCTTGCAGTATTTTTAGTTCCAAAAGTCCCACTTGTTTACCAGGTAATACAATTTTACAATTATATATTTATAAATGTTTCTGCTAAGAGACATTAATGATTTATCCAACGCAATGTAAAGTTGATGTAATTCTAATTCTTTGTCTAAAAACAGCAAGCTGAAGTAATTCGTGAGCGGACTGGCTATCAAGTGGGTCATTACTGTGGAGAAATGGGTCAGGATTTCTGGGATGCTCGAAGGTGGCAGCGTGAATTCGACACTAAACATGTATGCCTTTAAAACCTCTTTTCAAGATGAGTTGGGCTGTGCTTTCTGTTTCTTGATTTATTCTGAGTTTTATTTAAGATGCGTGTTTTCCTAAACATTTGACTTTTGATGTCTGATGATCTGATCATGATTTGTTCTCTTCATAGCTGTTGATACTTATCCAGTCCCTTATAGATATTGGCTACTGATTAAGTATAAAGTTGTTGGTTGTTTCAATTATTGTTGAATATCAGTTTTTCGTTTCTGGCTATGTATGCCTTGTTGAAATGTAAAGAAAAACTTGCATAGATATTATAGTTATAGTAAAGCAGTCTTCATAGTGAATGGGGAATTGTTAGTTCCTACTTTTATAGAATTTTTTGTAACTTAGTATAGTCTGTATAAAGGAAAATTGTATAAATTGTTTGAGGTTTACCTATATTTTTATGTCTAAAGTAGAAGTTAGAAGCAATGGTTGATGTTTGGATATAAATCTAAGCGTAGTTCCATTAGTAGTATAGTGTATTGTGCATTTTTTTGTCAAATCATGTCAGCATGATTTTGTTGATGGCTGTTGTTCCTCAAGAATATGATTTCCGAATTCGTGGGGTTCTGGTATACCCAGAACTCTCATTCCATAGGTAAAAACCTGGAATTTGTAATCAGAGTGTACCTTTTGAAGTCATTGTAGCTGTTTTTCATAAGGTTCTTAATTTTTTCTTGGCCAGATTGTGATAGCTGAGAATTTTCAACTGTCTGTTCTTGTTTTAGGTCTTAGTCATGACAGCTCAAATTCTTCTGAACATCTTGAGGCATAGCATCATTAAAATGGAAGCAATCAATCTCCTAATTCTTGATGAGTGCCATCATGCTGTTAAGAAACATCCATATTCGCTGGTGATGTCTGAGTTCTACCACACAACTCCTAAAGAGAACAGGCCATCTGTATTTGGAATGACTGCTTCTCCTGTAAACTTGAAGGGTATTTATTCAAATTCTCAACTTAATATTGGATCCTGTACTCTGTTCATAACTTTTTTAAGCCATGGTTTAGGTTTACCCGAGGATTGTTAAGTGTCATATTTTCCTTGTTTTAATTTTAAATCTCTTCATGTTTATCGTATATTCAGGAGTCTCCAGCCAAGTAGATTGTGCAATAAAAATTCGAAATCTTGAGAGCAAGCTGGATTCAATAGTTTGTACCATTAAAGATCGCAAGGAGCTGGAGAGACATGTGCCCATGCCCTCTGAAGTTGTGGTGGAGTATGACAAAGCCGGCAGTTTATGTTATCTACATGAGCAAATAAAGCAGATGGAGGTTGAAGTTGAAGAAGCTGCAAAATCGAGTTCAAGGAGAAGCAAATGGCAGTTTATGGGAGCTAGAGATGCTGGCGCAAAAGAGGAGCTGCGACAAGTATATGGTGTTTCTGAGAGAACAGAAAGTGATGGAGCTGCAAACCTAATTCAGAAGTTGAGAGCTATCAATTATGCACTTGGTGAACTGGGGCAGTGGTGTGCATTTAAGGTATGTACTATTTCATGGAGAATGAGGATGATGAGTATCTTGGCTAACTTTATAATCCCTTTCTCTCTTCTATGTACAGGTTGCCCAATCTTTTCTAGCAGCTTTGCAGAATGATGAAAGGGCTAACTACCAACTAGATGTCAAGTTTCAGGAATCTTATCTTAGCAAAGTTGTCTCTCTTCTGAAATGTCAGTTGTCAGAGGGTGCAGTTTCTGACAAACATGCTGAAGTTGATGACTCAAAGCATGAAACAACTTGCAATGGGACTGAACCTGAAGAGATTGAGGAAGGAGAACTTCCAGACAGTCATGGTGAGCCTGGATGGTCTCACTTTTTTATTATTAGCAAACCTGGCCCTGACTAATATATCTGATTATTAGCGTTATGTTGTGGTTATCCGAATCTGTATATTATCTGAATAAAATGTAAATTTTAAGTTTTTTCCAGTAACTCTTCAGAGCATGTAGGAATTTGAAGGAGTCAGGTTTTGGGAAAAATATATTTTTTTTGCGGAAATCACTGTTTTGCAATTCACTTGTGCACATATATTCTGGGTTTGATGGTACAGATTGGTTTTAATGAGACAAAAAGGTGTTACAGCTATGTTTGCGTTGTGCATAAGAGTTTCATATTGTCTAAGCCTAACATATGCACTGAGATTATGATTTTTACCATTCCACACCGTGTTCTTTGTCAACATCATGGTTTTCCCTCCAAAATGTCTAATTTTTGTCTCCCTTTCTAATGCTATTGAAGTACCAATGGTTGAGAATTGAGATTGAATGTAGTTTTCTGTTTTATTTATTCTAACATTCTTTTGTAGTTGTCTCTGGTGGGGAGCATGTGGATGTCATAATAGGAGCAGCTGTAGCTGATGGGAAGGTGACCCCCAAGGTGCAGGCACTCATCAAAATACTACTGAAGTATCAGAACACAGAAGACTTCCGTGCAATCATCTTTGTTGAGCGTGTTGTGTCTGCATTAGTTCTACCGAAGGTTATACATATGCATTATTTGCATAGTTCCTTTTGGTTGATTCAGCTGTGTGTTCAAGATATATAAGCCCACTGTTCACCAATCTTGTAGGTCTTTGCAGAGCTCCCATCTCTTAGTTTTGTGAAATGTGCAAGCTTGATTGGTCACAACAATAGTCAGGAAATGCGGACCTACCAAATGCAGGATACAATTGCCAAGTTCCGTGATGGGAGGGTGAGATCTATTTCTTAGTCACACTTCTCCATTATCAGTTACCCGGGAGGGAAATAATACTTTGGTTCTCCCAATCTAACCTTAGGATTCATTTGTAGGTTACATTGTTAGTTGCTACTAGTGTTGCTGAAGAAGGGCTTGATATCCGGCAATGCAATGTCGTTATTCGCTTTGACCTTGCAAAGACTGTTCTGGCATACATTCAATCTAGGGGTCGTGCTAGAAAGCCTGGGTCTGATTACATCCTGATGGTTGAGAGGTACTGATTATGTCCTTGTTAAGTATTGATATATTCCTTTGTGGATCAAAATGCATTTCTAGGTTGTTGCAATCCTGAGAGGATTTTGACCTTCTGAGAGAACTACTATGTTTGGCCTCTTGCACTGGCAGAACTGGAGTCATATTGTCTTTTCTTTTCTTTTGTTTTTTGGTCTGGGGATCATGGTTGAGGTAATTGTTTGAGATGTAACGGTTTCATGGATGATCATTGAATAAAAAGAATTTCAGGGGAACCTGCCAACCCTACCCTTTTGAAGATCTGCCAGTGCCCATCTGGGTTTATTTTCTTCCTTGAATGATCTGTTCGCTGATTTGCATCTATTTAAGTCAATTACTTGCTTTAATGGAATTGAAGTGTTTTTTTTTTTTTTGGGTGAAGGCATCAAAATCCCTCCTTCAATGGATCTTAATCAGCATTGTTTGACTGCTTTACTTTTCATAGCACGGTTTTGCATTATAATGGATGCTAAGTAACCAAAATATCTTACTACCATATGTGTGTCATTCTGTTTTTGTGATTTGTGTTGTATACAGGGGAAATTTGTCACATGAAGCATTCCTTAGGAATGCAAGAAACAGCGAGGAGACCTTACGCAAAGAAGCAATAGAGAGAACAGACCTTAGTCATCTGAAAGACACTTCAAGATTGATTTCAGTAGATACCCGACCGGGAACAGTTTACCAGGTCAAGTCAACCGGGGCAGTTGTGAGCTTAAATTCTGCTGTAGGTCTTATCCACTTCTACTGTTCCCAACTACCAAGCGACAGGTGCTACATTTTTGCTTGAGAGTATAGCTTCATTTGCAGTTTCTTTATTCTTGTCCTTTCAATTATAACTTGGGTTCTTTCCATCTGTTATCCAGGTATTCAATTCTTCGCCCTGAGTTTATCATGGAGAAGCATGAAAAACCAGGATGTCCCACTGAATATTCTTGCAAGCTTCAACTACCTTGTAATGCGCCATTTGAAAATCTTGAGGGTCCTATCTGCAGTTCAATGCGTCTGGCACAACAGGCATGCAATCATTATTATAGATTTGATTAACTATGAGCATCTTCATTCAAGAAGCATTGCTTAATTAATTGTTGTTTTGTAGGCTGTTTGTCTGGCTGCTTGCAAGAAATTGCATGAGATGGGAGCATTCACTGACATGCTATTGCCGGACAAAGGAAGTGGGGGAGAAAGAGAAAAGGCTGAGCAAAATGATGAAGGGGATCCACTTCCAGGGACTGCTAGACACAGGGAGTTCTATCCTGAAGGTGTGGCTGACACACTGAAGGTTGGTTTATTCTCTAAGCCATATGGTCTAAGTTTCTGAGTGGGTTTTGGACTTTTGGTATATAGCTGGCATGAAAATACTGCCATTTTTTGTCTGCAAAGAAAGCATAGGTATCAATGCTCTGATCTTGAAGATTCTGGAGATTGATTATTGATGGAGTAGAGAGGACAAAAATTAGACTTGTGCAATCTTTAATATTTTTACATCTAAAAAACAACACCTATACTTCTATGGGAATAAAAATAGACCAAAAGATCAAGTATAAATGTACTATAAAGTACATAAGCTTTCTCTCATGCCTCTAGTTAAAAGTAGGTTTTTTTTCTTATCTTGGGTTTATTCACCTGCCCTAAAATATCCATTATTGCTTAGTGTGTTATCTTCGATTTCAGGGAGAATGGATCTTATCTGGAAAAGATGCTTACAACAATTCCAAATTGTTTCATCTTTATATGTATTCCGTGGAGTGCGAAAATGTAGGAATTTCAAAGGATCCGTTCTTAACTCAAGTTTCAGATTTTGCAGTACTTTTTGGCAATGAGCTGGATGCAGAGGTAGTAATTTCTGTTTGTGGTACTGCTTCTAGTTTATAGTTGACTATTCATTTTCTCCCCCTGATTATTTCTCTTTGTAGGTGTTATCGATGTCAATGGATCTATTTATCGCTCGAACTGTGACTACAAAGGCATCTCTTGTCTTTAGAGGGTCAATAGATATCAGTGAGAGTCAGGTTTACTAATTAACTATTATCTATATTTATTTCAGATGTTTGTAACTGAAAAAAAAAAAGGTTCCTGATGCTGGAATGATACGTATATTTGACATGCAGTTGGCGACCCTGAAAAGCTTTCATGTACGGTTAATGAGCATTGTCTTGGATGTGGATGTTGAACCTTCTACCACTCCTTGGGATCCCGCAAAAGCATATTTATTTGTCCCAATGATTAGCGATAAGTCTGTAGATCCTGTGAAACAAATTGACTGGTTTATGGTCGAGACAATAATTGGATCGGATGCATGGAAAAATCCCCTCCAGAAGGCTCGGCCAGATGTTTACCTTGGTACTAATGAGAGAACTTTAGGTGGAGACAGAAGGGAGTATGGATTTGGAAAATTGCGTCATGGCATGGCGTTTGGGCAAAAAGCACATCCAACCTATGGAATCAGAGGAGCTGTAGCCCAGTTTGATGTGGTAAAAGCTTCAGGATTGGTTCCTAACAGAGATGCCATCCAAACACAAAAACATATCAGTTTGACGACCAAAGGAAAATTGATGATGGCGGATACTTGTACTAACGCAGAGGATCTGGTTGGGAAAATTGTAACTGCTGCACACTCTGGGAAGAGGTTTTATGTTGATTCAATACGTTATGATATGTCTGCAGAGAAGATTATTACAAGCAAAAGTATGATGTGCATTCTCTTTTAGTTTATAATATTTTCTAAGATATTTACCATTTTGATTTGAAGATACTTTTTCCGTCAAAACAAGCCTCCCACTTCACCATCTTTTAACCTTTTCTTTTGATAACTTGATTGCCAATGTGCACCACGAATGTTGTCTGGGAAGAGCAAGGAGCTAATATTGATCTGTGAAGGAAACTTCTATTGCCACCTTTAAAATGTGAGGGACTTACCAACAATATCCCACGGAAGGTGCCAATAGTTTGTTGATCCTTCCAGATCAGAGAAACTTTGTCTCCTCCTGTACAACAGAGGGTGCATGTGGCTACTTGTTATTTTGTTGATTTATTGTAGGTATGGGGTTGATTTGATTTACAAGCATCAACCGCTTATAAGAGGGCGTGGTGTGTCATACTGTAAGAATCTTCTTTCCCCTCGATTCGAACACAGTGAAGGTGCGTTTTGATGATTTCTATCCTCAAATTGTTTTGTTCTTCAAATTTATAGATTTTTCATTGATAGGAAATGTCACATGTCATTATTGTAGCACATGAAGGAGAATCTGAAGAATCTCATGACAAAACATATTACGTGTTCCTTCCTCCTGAACTATGCCTAGTACACCCTCTTCCTGGATCACTTGTTCGGGGTGCCCAGAGATTGCCTTCAATCATGAGGAGGGTTGAAAGTATGCTACTTGCAGTTCAGCTTAGGAATATGATAAATTATCCTGTGCAGGCTTTGAAGGTATCTTCTCAGCTCAAGATAGTTAGCTTTTAGTGCTAGATTTTGTTGTTAACCCCATGTGTTCTACTTCTACATGAACAGATCTTGGAGGCCTTGACTGCTGCATCTTGTCAGGAGACATTCTGCTATGAAAGGGCAGAGCTTCTTGGAGATGCTTACCTGAAATGGGTCGTTAGTCGATTTCTTTTCCTAAAATACCCGCAGAAACATGAGGGCCAACTTACTAGGATGAGGCAACAAATGGTCAGCAACATGGTTTTATATCAGTATGCATTAAGTAAAGGCCTTCAATCATATATTCAAGCAGATCGCTTTGCCCCATCAAGATGGGCGGCTCCTGGGGTGCTGCCTGTCTTCGATGAGGATACCAAGGATGGAGAGTCAACTTTATTTGACCAGGATACATCCATTTCTAACACTGAGAGAATGGATTGTCACACTGATGAATATGAAGATGAGCTGGAAGATGGTGAGCTTGAGAGTGATTCAAGTTCTTACAGAGTACTGTCCAGCAAGACACTTGCTGATGTTGTGGAAGCACTCATTGGTGTATATTATGTCCAAGGAGGTAAGCGTGCCGCTAACCACCTTATGAAATGGATTGGCATTCAGATAGAGTTTGATCCTGCTGATGAGATGGACTGTGCAAGAAAGCCTTTCAATGTTCCAGAGAGCATACTTAGGAGTGTTGATTTTGATGCATTAGAAGGTGCTTTGAATATGAAGTTTAAAGACAGGGGGCTTCTGGTAGAAGCCATTACTCATGCGTCCAGACCATCATCAGGAGTATCCTGTTATCAGCGGTTGGAATTTGTTGGTGATGCAGTTTTGGACCATCTTATTACCAGGCATTTGTTTTTCACTTACACAAATTTGCCACCGGGACGATTGACTGACCTTCGGGCTGCTGCTGTAAATAATGAAAATTTTGCTCGTGTTGCAGTTAAACACAATCTTCATGTGCATCTCCGACATGGGTCTAGTGCCTTAGAAAAGCAGGTCTTCTTTCTGAGGCCTTTCAGATTATTGCTTTTAGACAGATCTTATAACCTGTGCCTATTCTCCCAATCTCTGCTGACGACGTAATTTTGTTGTGTGCAGATCAAAGAATTTGTCAAGGAAGTTCAGGATGAATTGTCAAAACCGGGATTTAACTCCTTTGGCCTGGGAGACTGCAAAGCTCCCAAGGTCCTTGGTGACATTGTTGAATCTATTGCTGGCTCCATTTTTCTTGATAGTGGAAGGGACACTACTCTCGTTTGGAAGGTTGGCATCCACCTTTCAAACCTAGATGGCTTGGCAATTTTTTCCCCATGTTTTGCCAAAATGGAAGTATAAAACTAAAAATTGATGGAGTTTTCTGATCTTCCCAGGTTTTTCAGCCTCTATTGCATCCCATGGTTACACCAGAGACTCTGCCAATGCATCCTGTGCGTGAGCTGCAAGAGCGATGCCAGCAGCAGGCCGAAGGCTTAGAATACAGAGCAAGTCGTGTTGGCAATCTGGCCACTGTTGAAGTATTCATTGATGGCGTGCAAGTTGGGGCCGCTCAAAATCCACAAAAGAAAATGGCTCAGAAATTAGCTGCCAGAAATGCCCTAGCTGCTTTGAAAGAAAAGGAGGTGGCAAAGAATCAGAAGAATGATGAAAATGGGAAAAAGAATGGAAACCAAACATTTACCAGACAAACATTAAACGATATTTGTTTGCGAAGAAATTGGCCTATGCCATTCTATCGGTATGTTAGTTACTTGTGTATTTTTGTGTCGTATGGATCCCAACAAGAGCCAACTGTGGAACTTTGATAATAGCATAACTTTTTTCACTTAAAACATGCAGATGTGTGAATGAGGGTGGTCCAGCACATGCGAAGCGTTTCACATTTGCGGTGCGCGTCAATACTACTGATAGAGGATGGACAGATGAATGTGTTGGAGAGCCAATGCCCAGTGTCAAGAAGGCCAAAGACTCTGCTGCTGTTCTTCTCTTAGAACTACTAAATAAATTATACTCATGAAAGATGGAGTGAGTGGTTATTCTCATTCTATTTTTTCTAAACATTCAACAATTCTTATATACCATGTTTCAGTCATTCAGTGAATACTTGAATAAATAAACAGCAGCAAAATCTACAACTGTGCTGTATCATCTCTGATTCCGCTGATAAAAGTACACAAGAGATGATAGTATGTATGACCCTCAAGTCCTCAACTCTTCTAAGTTATGATTAATGTTTATGAGCACTTACCAAGGCCAGTCTTTCCAACAGAGGATGGGAAACAGCCAACTATGTAGTCTTTGATTGTTTTTTAGAGCTCATATTATAGGTAACCTGTCGACACTGTCACTGAAAATGATAGTATTATTTATACTTCTATCAACTAAATTGCCCACATCTTAATCCAATAACAAATCGTTAGTGATATTTGTACAAAACTTATGCATGCTCACTCCTGAAACACTTCATGCAAATTTTGGATGACACTTACTATGCGTTTGGATGGGAGTAAAACACAGGTGAAATTTTAAAAGAAGAGCTTTATGTGTGTTCACTTTATGATTGTAACAGTTATAGGACTTATAGCTTATTCTGAATGATGCATATTGTGCACATACCAGCTCTTATGGTTTTGCTTAAATTACTTCCGCCTCCACTCAGTTGTATGTTTGGATGGAGGACATTGGAGGAACTTAGAATGGGTGATAAATTTATATTTGTTTCAATGAATTGAATAAAATACTTATTGTTGAGCATTTTCACCTCAAAAAAATATTTACCTAAACTGAAAAATTGGAAGTGCTGCAATTCCTTTAGCCAAGTGTATTTATTAAAATTTAGCCACAATATATTTATGTCAATTTATATATTTTTCATGTGTATTTTATATTTTAACAAATATTTTATACAGATGGTTGATCGGTGGTTAATTTTTAATATACACATAATATAATTCTATTTCTAAGTTGGAGCCAAAATAGAGAGAAAAATCATATCAAGTTATTCATTTGGAAAGTGTAAATTATAGTTATACATTTCCAATGTAAGGATTCTACCAGAAGCATTACACATTAAGGATGTCTTAATATACCGAAACAAGTGGTTTAGTATCCACTAAATACAAAAAAGTATAAAAGGTGTAGAGATACGAAAAAATCAAAACATAGTAGAAAAGTGCGGCTTATTTCTGATGGATGGATGGAATTCCATTGGAAAACAGCATTCTTGCCTATCGCCCCAGGGATTGCATAATATACTCTCCATAAAGGTCCCTGCATTTCATGCAAATGCAATTCAGTTATACACATAGCTAACAAGATCTGATTATGATTATGATAGATGAAGAGAGAAATACAAACATTGAGGACTGGACGGCTTCAAAAGCAGTGGCTGCAGGCAAGAACTCATTGACAGCAACCTCCTTGTTCTCATTCTTCTTGTAATCTTCAAAGAAGCGTTTGATCTCAGTGAGACGATGAGGCGGAAGTTCTTTGAAGTCAGTGTAGTGCTTATACTCTGGATCATCTGCGCATACTGCAATTATCTTGTCATCCTTCTCTCCCTACACATTCATTTTCAATTTTCTCATCAATAAATGCCATTCTTTATTCTATTCCACCTGAAAATAACATACATAAATAGGTAGGTAGGTAGGTACCTGGTCGATCATAGGCATCAGTCCAATGGCCCTGGCTCTCAAGAAACAACCAGGAAGTACTGGCTCCTATATTCATTCATTCACAAATCACTCAATCATTCAGTCACTCTTGATTTGAGGTCAATTTTAGTGTTGTGATTATTAACTCATGTAATAAAAAACTTGGTCCTAAAAAGAACGAAGTAACATTCGTTTACCTGCATGAGGACCAAGACATCAAGGGGATCATTGTCATCACAGAGTGTGCGAGGAATGAAACCATAGTTATGAGGATACACAACCGATGAATACAAAATCCGATCAACCTGACCATTATTCATTTACACAATTAATTAATTAATTAAATAACAAAAATATCAAAGAAAAGAAATTCTCTTTCAGAGTTCACACCTTAATCATTCCGGTCTTTTTATCCAGTTCATACTTCACCTTGCTTCCCTTGGTGATTTCCACAACCTGCACAAAAAGAAAAAAACAACCATCAATCGAACAAGAAAATCGCTGCATTAGGAGAAGACAAAGCTATTGCAGACACAAGAAGGTAAAAACTTACACAGTTGAAAATTTTGGGAGCATCAGGTCCTGCATATAGAAAAATGAAGAAGAAAATGATTTTAACCTTGCAGTGTACGTAAATTGAATGGCAACATATCAAGAAAAAAAAAAGGTTTAATTTGCAGTTACCAATATCAAGATCATGCCAAGGATGTGCAGCTACTGATCTCCTTGACAGTGATGAAAGGATCCTTTCATTCAACTTTGGTGCCTGACGGTTATCTTTGGATTCTTCATCCTTTTTACTCATCTTTCAACAATGACCAAACAAAAATAAAAAACCATGTATATGTGTATGTGGATGACAATGCATGCATGGTATTTGATGTAATGCAGAAAACAAATAAGAATGGAAACAAAACACGTAGGTACCTTATTAGGTTGACGATGATATTATGAAGGAATTGAAGAGATTAAAGAGTTTGAAGAAGAAGAATAAGAAGAAGAAGAAGAAGAGAGATCAGATCCAAGAAAATATGAAGGACGATGTATTTATATAGGGAGGTGAAGAGAAGGAGGAAGAAGTGGTCAATGCCATGAGAGCATACCTCGCCTCTTTCATGACGAGACATGTAAGCTCACCACAACACTTGTTTTGTAGATATTTCAAACTTCTTATTTACGTCCATGCCTTTTCCCCTTTTTTTTTTTAACCATAATAACCCCCTCATTTATTTGTATTAGTAAAATAAATAGTTCTTTTTTTTAATATCCATGTACCATCTTTTTGAAACTTATTACTAAAATATCATTTTTTTATTAAAACTAATTGCTAGATAATATTATATGATGACCAGCAAATATTATTATTTTAAATAAGTATTTAAATAGTAAAAAATTGCAAATATATTTACATATATTTGCATATATAAAATATATAATTTGTACTTATATTTATTCGAATTTGCACGTTAAAGTCAACATAGTTTATATCTATATTTATCAAAATTTACAAACAAAAATTTGTAAAATTTATTTGTTAAAGATAATTTGATATTTGTACTAGCTAAATATTGACCAAAATTAATAAAAAATACTGGCCTCCAAAAATTTTTATTACTCTAAACAATCATAACTAAAAGGCTTTTTTACTTAAATAAAATAAACACCTTCTAAAATTACTTGATTCTCCTAAATCAATTTTTGAAACGTGAATCCCATATTCCTAATAATATATAAATCGTCCATGGGCCTTGTGGTTTATATAATATGTTAACCACCACATTCTATGACGATTTACACATGAATAGCTTCTCGTCCCAGGGTGGTCAACTTTACCAGTTGTGTATAAATCGTCCTAAGGTAAGAGGATTTACGTGTTTTGAGACAAAAGCACAGGAGTTGACACGATTTATGTACAATAGCTAACCCTCAGTACCTAACCACGATTTATGTTCAAAACGCACACCTTCAACACCCATCCACGATTTACCTCAACTTAGAAGCTGAAGACGTTGCAGCGATTAACATTGCATACGAAGAACCTCCATTTTCACTGTATTGAAGCTTTCAAAGACAAGGTTGGGGAGGAAGAGAGCCCGCAGTAGTGGGGGAAGGGGCAGTGAGTAGCAGCGTGCGGCGTACATTGGCGAGGTTGTGGCGGCGGTTGGCACTGAGCAACTACTGTGCGGCGGAGTGTGGCATAGAGCTTGTGCGGCAGAGTGGGAAGAATCAGTCCTGAGGCAAGGATGGCCACCAATCAGGGATATATGTATTGCTTGAATGGTATTGCACATGTTGCCGAATTTATCGATGAAGAGGTTAGTTATCAGAATCCGTATTTAGTTGACGAGCAACGTGTTGCGGTGGTGGTACGAGAGGTGGGTCATCCTGCACAAAATCTGACAGCCTAGATCCACCGCCACTGATATCACTAATCTCTATAGAAAGCTCCATCACTTATTCCGCCATGATTCTTCCATATGGATGTCAAACATCAGGCGCACATGCTTGTCGCCATGGAGTCAAAACAGACGAAATCGAAAAATTCTGTTTCTCATCAGTGTTAGCAACCTATACCTCACCTTTATGATCTCTTTTCTCCTGCTACCACCGATGCTACTCAATATCAAACTCTTCAGTTCGGACAAAGAACTTACTCACCGGGTACGCAACATAATGGGATTCTCACACTCAAATATCACTCCATTATCACTATTTCTCATATGGCAATTGGGATACATACTTATAACTAAATATCCACTACTACTAGACATTTCAGCTTATTTTTGGAAGAAAAAGGTAGAAAAGAAATAGTGAAATATTTGTGGAGAATAAAAAAGGTAGCACATCCTTTCATATGTGATGAAAATTTGTCGTAACGTATATCGTTTATACTGTAAACGTCATAATTATTTATATATCTTGTTTATAGTGTAAACTGAATCCATGTATCTTGTTTACATTGTAAACAAAATATACCTGTCAACATTTTGTGGCCTTATCTTGTTTACAGTGTAATCAAGATACGTGTAGTATTATTTCATTTACACTGTAAATGAGATAAAAGATCCGATGCATTTTAGTAAAAATATTACAAATTATTTATTTTAGAAAATAAAATATTTATTTTATTTATTTAAAAAATTTCCACCTTTTAGGAGAGGAGAATTTGGTTTTTTTTCTCCCAATAATGAAGAAATATTCTCCACATACAAGTCATTTTTCGATACAAATCCATACAAGTCTCTTTAACCTAATTCACATCACGCACCACTATCTAACCAACTTCTCAATCAATGCACAAATATATAACTGCCTTTTTTGAAAAGATTTCGTTTCTGTTTTCAAATTTTTTCAGCATTTTCGATCTACGTTCTCTTCCATCTCTCCGTTTTCTGTGTTTCTCTTCGTTCGTTCTCTGCGTTCTCTTTCTTCATTTTTTTGCGATTTTCTTCGTTGTCTACGTTTTTGAAATCAAGCTCTAAAATCAGTTTTGAACAATTATCTCGTTGTTAAAGATAATTAATGATTCAAGTTCAGATTATCGATTGAACCAGAGTGAAGTGGATTATTATTTTGAATTCAATCAAGTAGCTGAGGTGTGGTTTGATTCTAATTAATGTTTTCATTACTTCGTTAGTAGTTTATGATTCTGTAGATGAATAATGTTGTTTTTGTTTGTGAAAATTGTTGTTTATCGTTAATGGTTTGAATTGAATGTAACGTAGGAGTTCTACATTAAAGAAAATATTTTTGTGTATTTGCAGTAAATTTCAGTGTAAAACTAAGATATTTATGTGTATTGTTTAAGAATTTTCTGTGTATGTATACTGATAAGTTCTGTATAATTCAAAACTCTTCTTCTCCATTCTCCTCATCTTCTACTGCTCTTCTTCTTTTTTTCATCATCATCATCATCATTAATTATCATTTTCTTTTTTTTTTCTTATTCAATTTTTTCTGCTTGTTTTACCTTGTCAAGATTCTTCTTATTTTACTCTCTTAACACGAATAAAAATAAAAAAATCAAACAAAAAAGAAGAAGAAACACATAATGCTACAAAATTATTTTGAAGAGGATAAACCTACATTCATTCAAATAAAAAAAAGAAAGAAAAAAGAAAAAGAAGAAGAAAAAATGCAGTATTAAAGGAAATATTTTTGTATACTATTTGCAGCCAATTTTGGTATAAAACTAAGATATTTATGTGTATTGTTTAAGAATTTTCGGTGTGTGTGTACTCATAAGTTTTACATAATTCAAAACTCTTTCTCTTCTTCCTCCTAATCTTCTGCTGCTTCATTCTTCTTCTTTTTTTCATCATCATCACAATCTTCTTTTTTTTCTTAATCATCTTTTTCTTCTTGTTTTTCTTTCTCAAGTTTCTTGTTGTTTTACTCTTTTAACAAGAATAAAAACAAAAAATCAAATAAAGAAGAAGAAAAAATACATAATACTGCAAATTTACTTGGAAGATGATGAACTTACATTCATTCAACTAAAAGAAAGAAAGAAATAAGAAAAAAAAAGAAAAAAAAGAGTAAACTACTATTTCTACCCACGAAAGTTGAAAACGAGATTTATCCATAAGAAAAAAGAAATTACAATTTGTACCCATAAAACATGGGTTCAAAAAATTATTCAAACACTAAAAAATCACATAAAAATTCCAAATTACCCTCATCATCATCATTTTTAACTTTTCATTAAACTCAAAATAGAGTGCTACCACCTAATGCTCCTACAACAAATTAATTGCCAAACTCAAACAGGCCATGTGGGGAATTGAACGAATTGAGCAATCCTCACCTAAGCCAAACTCTGAGAGGCAAGGGTGAGCTTGTTCTGTTTCAGCTCTGTTTCAGTGAGAGAGACGCTAGCTACGGCAGTTGCCCTGAAGGTTCAGCGATTGAGAAGCTGATAATGATGGTGACGTTGTCGACAGCTCGTTGGAGTAGAAGAGAGAGTGAGAACAGGGGCTGAGTTAGGGTTCAGTGGAGGAGGTGCAAGACTGGTGAGTGGCTTACTGGTGGTGGTCTGGACCGAGAGAAAGAACGACTGGGATGGTGAGGGTGGCTCGGGTTCGTCGTAGATAGTGGAGACGACGGTGGTTCACAGCGGTTTTGGCAGCTGGAAGTGCAGAAGGCGATGATGGCAGGGCTGTGATGGTGGTTCGGAGGTCTCTGGTTCTTGAAGAGGAAAGAAGAAGGGGAAGAAGAGGAGAAGGAGAAGTGAATTAGGGTTCATTGGTTTAAAATAGATGGCGAAAGAGACATAAAAAGAGAGAGATCATCGCGGTTTTGGTTCACAAAGAGGACCACGGTGGTGGCGGCTGACGTGGTGGCCCCGTCGGCGGCACTGGTTCGGTGATGAAAAGAATATAGCCACGGTAGGTGAGGGTGGTCGGTGGTGAAGAGAGGAAAGGCGAGGAACTGCGGCTCTAAGGTTGCTGGTGGCGGCGAAGCAGGGGCTGGTGCGAAGGTCCTCTGGTCGGCGAGAACGAGACAGGAAAGGAGAGAAGGAGGGGTGGCCACGGCGGAAGGAGGACGACAGCGGTGGTCGCTGATGTTGGAAGTTGTAGGAACGAAAACAGAGGCCGTGATATTTGTCATGGAGGAGGAAAGGTGGCTCGCAGATTGCTGCTAGGATTGTTTGAAAATCAATTGATTATTGGTGAGAGATAGAGGATAGGGTTAGTGGTGGTGGTGGTGGTAAGTAGGGGTGGAAAAAGGCCAGACGGCCTGCCAGGGGCCTGTAGCCTAGCTTGTGTTTGGCCTAGTCTGGCCTGTCCTGTTATAAAATAGACACAGGCTCAGACTCTTATAAAAGCCTTATTATGTTAATAGGCCAGACCCATACTCACTAATTAGTCTTATTGGCATGTCAGACCTGCCTAAGACTGTTAATACATAATTACATATATAAATAATTTTTTTATTATTAACAAAATTATGATATATTTTAAATTTATTATATTTAATTATAAATAGTTTTGTATATTTTAAATATTTTAAAATTTAAATTTTTTTATAAATATTAAATATGACATATTACATATAAATATATTTATTAAAAATATATTTTTTAAAATAATATTTTTATTTTGTAAAAAAAATTTATCAGACCTTTTAACAAGCTTTAGGCCAGGCTAGAGTTAGTACTTTAAAGCTGCAGGCTAAACTCAGGCCAATTGATTACATGACAGGGCAGGCCTATTAAGAGTAAAGCCTGCCCTGTTTCCACCCCTAGTGGTAAGGTGATGAGCAGATGAGGATGATAGAGTGGTTAGTAGGGAGGAAAAAGATGATGCGGATGTTGATAAGAGAAATTTGAGATTTTTATGTGATTTTTTAATATTTGGATAATTTTGTTGTTTGGGTGCAAATGATAATTTCTTTTTTTTTTAAGGATAGATATGTTAGCATTTTCAACTTTCTTAGGTTGAAATGGTAGTTTACTAAAAAAAAATGCAGCATTAAAAGAAATATTTTTGTATATTGACGGCCAATTTCGGTGTAAAACTAAGATATTTATGTGTATTGTTTTCGGTGTTTTGGTACTGATAACTTCTGCATAATTTAAAATTCTTCCTTTTCCTCCTCATATTTTGCTGCTTCTTCTTCTTTCATATTCTTATTTCATTTTCTCATAATTCTTTTTGAATTCAGCTTCAAAATTTCCTTTACTTTTCGCGACGAATTTCACAGATTTTTGAGTGATTTTGATCATTGTTTGAATTTTGAGTGTTGCGGTTTTGATTGAGAAAGATGAACCATTTGTCATAATGATTTCTGCGCTATTCAAGAGTTGGAGAAGCTCGTATTTGCATGCAATCTAAGCTGAGGATTATTTTTGTTGGGTTTAGGTCAATTTGTATAAATTTGTATACCAAAAAATTTTGTATGTGTAGTATGTCTGAATAATGAATTTGTCATATTTATATTTTAAAAAATTATTTAATGTAAAATTGATAAAAAAAAAAAATCAAGTTGGCGATTTTATATTTATTATTGACGTGGATATTCTAAATTAAAATAAACGAATAGAATTATAAAGTGAGATTCGCATTAAAATTAAATTAGTAGTGTATTTTTAATTAGGCATAATGACTAGAGTGTAGTGTGTGTGTTCGGTGTTCCTATTTTATAATTTGCAGGTTTCTTCCAAGTCATCTCCGCAGATAAGTTGTAGTTGGTCCACTCAGCAACTTCCGTGAGTTTGAGTGACTTGCCAGTTGCCCTGTTGTGCTGTTCTCGGCTTCGTTTCCGCACAAAAAAAAAGAAAAAGAAAAACACAATCTTTCCTTAGATTCCCTTCCAAATATCATCAATCCATCCCAACAATCCAATCCTATTGAATTCAATTCCGTTCCGCTCTTTCACTGAGTTAGTTAGTTAGTTACACACAGGCAGCACGCCAAACACACCACGTCATATGGCTCCGTAGGTTTTCTGATTCTCCTTTGCTCTCTTTCATAGGAATTCCGATTGGGTTATGGATTTCGGAGGAGGAGGAGGGACCCGGGTGATCGGAGATTACATACTTGGACCTAAAATCGGGTCGGGTTCCTTCGCGGTAGTGTGGCGTTCAAGGCACCGCAAATCCGGCACGGTGGTGGCTGTTAAGGAGATCGATAAGAAGCAGCTGAGCCCCAAAGTGAGTGAGAATCTGTTTAAAGAGATTACTATTCTCAGCACAATCGATCATCCCAACATCATTCGACTCTTCGAAGCTATTCAGGTAACTGAGGCACCCTGCACCCCAATTCTGCTTATTCAACTCACTCTTTCATGCTCAAAGTTGCTGCCTTTTCTGTTTTTTACTCTGATTATAGACCAAGGACAGGATTTACCTTGTGTTGGAGTATTGTAGTGGTGGCGACCTTGCAGCTTACATTCATCGCCATGGCAAAGTTTCTGAAGCCACTGCCAGGCACTTCATGATCCAATTGGGTAACCTCTTATGGCTTTTTCCTTTATTATCATAATTTCAAGCTTTTTCATGTTTGTGTCCATCACTCATGTTGTGTTGCCATGTGCTTTTCCCTTGTAGCTGCGGGGTTGCAGGTTCTTCAAGAGAAGAACCTCATTCACAGAGATTTGAAACCACAGGTATCTAAGTGACCAAGTATATTTTGTTAGATTCCTACCAAAAAGCTGATAAGTTTTCTTTTAAGATACTATGGCTTTCACATTGTAAATGGTTCATGCCCTGATGATACTTGTTTTTCCCTAAACATACATGCAGAACTTACTATTGGCAACTTCTGGAGCTACACCACTCATGAAAATAGGAGATTTTGGTTTTGCAAGGTACTATGGCTTCATTGGAGTTAAACAATACAACTTTGTGCCATTATTATTTTATACTTATCACTGGCTTATTGTTATGCTAGAATGACCTAATAATGTTTTTCTGAAAAAGGATGCTGTGTCTTGCTTCTTCATAAATGATTGATGGCAGATTTACATGACACTCAGCCATCTCCGGTGGGGAAACTATCCATAAACAACAGTTTGACATTTAAATATTAATGGTTTAAATATGAATATTATTTATGATATGATACCATGACATTGTTTGATCCTTGATGCGGCACCTTCTCTACTTGTGGAACACCCCCCCACCCCACTTTCCTCTTTTCTCTCTCTCTCTCTCTCTCTCTCTCTGGCAAGCATTCAAACTGTTTTCCTATATTTGGTTCTCCAATGGTTTTTAACTCCAACTGGATGGAATCAAGAATACTAAAACTTTCTTTACTCCGTTTCCTAATGTGCTGTTATACTAGGTCTCTCACACCCCAGGGTTTGGCTGACACTTTGTGTGGTTCACCATTATACATGGCTCCAGAGATAATTCAAAATAAAAAATATGATGCCAAGGTGATGAAAGTTAGAAACAATATTGGATTGTACATGCAAATATTTGTTATTCCTTTTTCTTTTTTTATGAAGAATGAAAAAGTAGAATTGTATTGTAATTGCAGGCTGATTTATGGAGTGTAGGGGCAATATTGTTCCAACTAGTAACTGGGAAGCCACCATTTGATGGAAATAGTCAACTGCAGGTTTTCAAAGAGGCTACTTCTGCTTCAATTCATTAAAACAAAAAATAAAAGTTCCTTGTGATCCTATTTTCTCCTCTGACAATTTTTTATTTTTTGCATTGCAGCTTTTTCAAAATATTTTGACATCTACCGAGCCGCAGTTTCCCCAAGAGGCTTTAAAAGAGCTACATTCTGATTGCTTGGATCTTTGCAAAGGCCTTTTACGTCGAAACCCAGGTATCAATGGCATGTACATCTGTGTATGTCAAATCTTCTGCATCATGTTGCAGATGCACAAAGATGATGAATCTGAGGTTGAATATAATTATACATATGTTTTGCATGACAGTTAGATTTTATGTGGAGAACTTCCATAAAGTTTTTATTTTAATATGCAGTTGAGCGATTAACTTTCAAGGAGTTCTTCAATCACAATTTCCTTCAGGAACCCAGGTGATATTTTCTTCCCTCCTTTCTCATTTCCTTCCAAGTCATAACTAATATTAACATCTTACATTATATAACTTACAGGTTAATCATGCATGTTGAGCAGTCTTTATTGCATCCATCAGAGAGATCCGTGGTTCAACACTTAGTTACCTCCACTTCGGACATGTCTCAGTTGCATTCTGGGCATCATGTTGAGTCATTAGTAGATGATCCAGTTGTAGTCAATTCAGTTCTCAATGATACTTTGGCACTGCAAAGAAATACTGGGAAGAAAACAATTGGCATTCAGGCTGTTGAGACACCTGTTTTTGGTTGTTCTCATTTGTCAAAAGAACCTCAAGGTCTAATACATTCTGAAAATTGCATTCTTCTTTTTGCATTGCTTCCTGCCCATTATTTATCGTTCCAAACCTAAATTTCCTTTCAGTTTCTCGTTTAATGGAGTCCATTGAAAAAGATTATGTCCTAGTCAATCATCATTTTGCATCATTGGAAGCTTTCTCTGAGTACTTTGAGGCATCTGTGCAAGATAATTCCACTTGCAAGGTTTCTATTTGCTCTTCAAAGAGGACTAACATGGAAACTGGTGTTCCAATGCAAACAAATGATCCATCCCATTGCCATGCTGGTGAATTAGAAGATCCGAAAAGTGGCGAACCTGTGGCATTAGCGGCATCCCGTGCATTTGATGTCTTAAGTAAAATGCATGGAACTTCCTCGCTGAGCTCTTCAAACAGGCTAGAGTTATTGCATCTGTATGTGCAGATCCTTGCGGAGCTTTCATGTGAAAAGGTGAGTTAGTCTTGTTCACTACATCACACTGTGATATGGTTTTTATTGGTTTTGAAATATGCCTGAAAATGAAAATAGTTATAATGTACTCTGCCGCTCTTTCTGTTGTCTTTTCAAAATATATAATAATTTGGATGTCCATATCTTGCAGTACAATGCAAAATTGTATCTGGAATCGTTTGCAGTTGAGTTGGTAGTTTTGGCTATATGGAAGAAAGCTCTAGAAGTTTGTGAATCTTGGATGAATAAGGGTGTGTTGCCTGCAAGCACTTTGGCCAATGAAGCCAGAACTTCCTATGGAGATGTGGGTTCATCACAGAACATGGAAAAGAAAATAAATTTCTGTGATCCTTTGTCAGTCTACATGTGGGCAAAAGAGGGGTTTATTGCTGCAGTTGATAGTGCTCAGACACTGTCACGTCATATTCAAAATATGGATGGTAGGAAAGCTTTTTATTTCAGGAATTATTCTAATCCTTCCATTAGTTCCATATTATCTAAGGAATTATCTTCCTATATACTCATAGTACTAGAAAATATATTTACAGGAGAAGCTGAGATGCCAGATGCAATGGAGATCATATTCCAAGAAGCACTCCTAGTTGGTAAAAGTGGTGCTGTAAGTACATCTCCAATGTGCACTAATCAATTTTTTCTGAGCCCTAGTCTTCCTCAAGGGTATATGAATGAAAATGCTAGTACTTAGGTGCTTGCTATTTTTCCAGGTAGATGAATATATGGAGAACAGAGGTAGGGCAGCTGCATCTTATTCAAAAGCTATGCTTCTGCTTTCCTTTATTGTGGGGGAAGCAACGAACCTTCCATTAAACCCGCCATTTTTGCTTACTGCTGCTAACGAGAAGCGAATCCTACAATATATTCACAACTTGCAATCCCATCAAAAATCTTCATCAGAGTCTTCTCCCAAAGCAACCCATGTTCTTTTGTCTGAGTAAATAACCAGCTATGTACAGTAGTCCTTACATGGCCACTTGTTATTTGTGGATAAAGTGAAGCAATTGTTGGTGGCGTCAAGGCTAACTTCTTATTATTGTGGCCTACTAAACTTTTGACAGATACGTTAAGTGTATAGAGAAATATATGACCTACTATGGCGTTGTAGAGGGACCTTGATATTTGCTTAATTCCGTGTATATAAATGTTCTTAATTCTTTCAATGTGGAAATTGTAAATAGTCTTTAACATGCAGTTCTGAACCAACTACATGTGCAATGTATTCAAATTGCTTTTGAGAAGGTGGAATTATATTGCGGTTACTACGATTTTGAAATCTGTATATAGAAAGCGCCTTCCTCAAACAATAGCTGTTCTTAGTTCATTTATGCATGGAATATATGCAATGTACACACAAAACCGGGAGAAATTCGTAGTACCCAAGTAATTTTTAGTGAAAACAGCGATACTTTCATTAGTGTCATGTAATACATCATATTAAATTATTTATAATAATCATATACAGTCATGCTACCTTTTTTAGTCAATGCGCGAATAGTTTGAAATAGAAGACAAATGATTCATAGATGTCGACACTTGAAAAGAAAACGGGGATAATGACTGAATGAAGGATCATAAATTACTTGAATGTTCAATGCTCAAACAGTACTTAATGTTTCTTATCTATGTAGCGGGGTTTTTAACAGCAGTAACATCAGTTTAAGAAAGTAAAAGAGTGTATCTGGTAATTTAATATGGTACACGCACCTACACGATGAGTTTCGTGGGCTGAAGTAGAATAAAAACAATACAACACCAAAGAAGGGGACATTAATGATATGCAAAAGAGGTGTGCCTAGTGTGACTCTGACTGCACCTGCATGCTCAATGCTGCATATGTCAATAGTCATGTTGAAGCCTCCCCTTCCAGGCGTATTCTCTTGGGACCCTTCTCTTCACCATGGTTACAGGCCATTCCAATCCTGGTTTCCTTGGCATCTACTGAACATCTTTTGTAAGGTTTAAACCCTGTTCGACGAGTCTTGAGCTTACCTTGTCCAAGACCTATGGCCAGCAGTCCCTCCTCTTCTTTCTTATTTTCTTCAAATTGCAGGTTTTTTTGCACCCCTTCACACTGAGAACTGCATTTCTTACTGTCAAGATCCTCTTCATCTTTGCACTCAACCTGCTGATTGTCATGTTTGATATTGCCCATCTGATGATCCTTGTTTATCAAATCATGCGGAGGTGAAAAACTTTGAGGTAACACTTCTCTGGAGAATAGAGCCTGGAAGGCCAGCCGTCCCTGATAATAACAATTATGGCATGAGGAGAAAAACAATATATGCATAGATTACAATAAATTTATGTCATAAGATATTATCCAGCACCTCTTCGGAGACCTCCTTCCAAGAATCCGTAAGGTAGCTAATGCTTCTACAACGACGATTAATTGGCTCAGTATCTACATGGTTTGCATCATGTGTTTTGGACTCTTCCTTTTCTTTTTCTTCCTTCTCTAGTGCATCTGTTTCTTCACTGCTAGAGGCTGAGTTGGAACCACATGAGGAGCGGTCAACTTGTTTGCTGCCATTCACTTTGTCAGGGTCAAGGTGTTCAGAAACTTCTTGGTTCTTCCCATGATCAGTAGTAGCCTTGGTTGAAGCGTTTAATTGGGCATCTCCAATCTCTTCATATTCGGATGAAGAAACAGCTGGTGACTTAGAAGATGAATCTTGAGCATGAAGAGCTTCTGAATATTCTGGATCAGCTGTCTGATCTTGCAGAGGATTTTCTGGAGCAACGTTTCCTTGCTCTGTCTTGGGTGATGCCTCGCCAGTATTGATCAAGGGAGCTGCAGTTGCTGATGAAGGTGGACAGGCAAAGGCAGTATGAAGTGGGGCACACAAAGGAAGCAGCCCATGGGCAGCCCACCACGCAGTTGCAGCAGCTACAGTCGCAGCTGCTATAGCCGCCACACTTGGAGGAGAACCAATATGGCTAGATGGAAAGCTTCCTTGAGAGCACGAATGAGAATTTGCTGGTGTCTCTGCACTTGCACAGGGCCAAATCATTGCAGCAAAACTTGCTGCAGCATGGGCGGCAGGGTTTTGCATCAATGTGGAAACAATAAGACTTGAAAATGTGGATGACATGTGAAGAAATGATTGGTAATCTTCTTGATTATGCTGCATGAAAGGAGGACATGGGGGGAATGTTTGATGAATAGAGGATCGTGCTGTGTCATTTTGACTTTCACTTGTGTTTGATGCAGCTGGATTGGTAAAATGATTTGGTTGCCCATTAACCCCTCCTTGCGGAATTACGGAGTCTCGAAACAATGTATCATGGGATGGATTTTGTGTAGCAGTTCCATGATTCCCATCAATGACATGCACAGTAACATGCCTTGGGTAATTCTGACTGCCTTGAATTCCATCTGCTTTCTCAGTATGAACCATTTTGGCTTTAGAAGCACAATAAATGTCCATCTTAGAGGCTTTACAAATGCCATTGGTTTGCGTGCACTTACCATCATCTATCCCCAACTTCTGATTTTCATGTTCAACAGTAACAAAAGATTGATTTCCTTCATCTTCAACTATTACATCTTTCACTAAAGGTATATACTCCCTCAAGGCACATGAATTTTGCATTGGTATTAAATTCTTGTCTGCTGAAGATGGGGACAAACTGGGTGCCTCCTCAAGAACAGCAAACACTTTTGAGCAGCCTTCACTCTTATTCTCGTTTGCATAAGTTGGCCTTTCATCTTCATTATGCTTCTGACAGAAGAGGGAACAAGCACAATTATTTCACTAACAGGGATACACAATAAAATTTTCTGAACCAAAATATAGAAAATAAAAATTAACCTCTGGTAGAGGTTCTTTCTCCAAGTCCAGTGTTTGTTTACAATGTGAAGATGCAACTGAAATGAAAAGCTTTCCATATTTTGCTCCACTATGTGAGGTTGGGGTGCCAACATTGGTCTTACGGGGATAAGGATTGCTTGGTTTTCTTTTGGGCCTTGGTGGTGGGATGTCTATATCAATAGCCTGTCCTAACGGAACACCCTTTACAAGGGCCTCTTTCTCCAACTGGAAGTAAAAAATTGTAACAATATTATCAGCAGGTGAGGTTTCACAGAAACCATCTAAGCATTCTGGTGGGATTAAGCAGTGGTTCTATTGATGATTTCCAAAATACTAATCAGTAAATTTTGGGTATATCTAACACGAACATTACAGTGATTTCACATGTAGCAGAATCAACTTTGTACACTGTTTTCTTCACAAAAAAAAAAAAAAAGAATTTTATTGAGATGAAGAGAAGAAAATTATGTACAAGACCTTTTTATTCGAAGAATGCCAAGAAAAGACAGTATCTAGAAAGTTTCTCCAATCATGTTGGGGGAAAAATAAATTTAGGTGTAGTCAAGGATTATTAAAGTAGAATTAGTGAGCTGGAAACTGAGTTCTAGTTCCATGGAACAGGAGATGTCAACTAACAGTCCACAAAAGATTGCATAGTACCAAATCATATATCGTATATTATCAATTACAATCATGACTAAAGGCAATTATTGACAAGAATCTGACATGAAGAAAACAACCACAAACATTTGATAAATGTTCCCTTTTTCTCAGAATATAGTTTTCCAACTAAACTTTCATGTATGGTATGGTGCACTGGGAAATCAAAGAAAAAGCCTTTCCTCATCATAGAAAAAACAGCTAACATTTATAACAAGCTCATTATACAGAAGTCAAAGGGACCAAGGTATTATGTGAATGACTTGAAGTGGAGGTATGTGAATAGTATATGTTTGAAAAAGTTTTGTCATGCAATACTGGGATCTTTTACAGCTCCTCCGGAATCAGTTTAAAAATATTTCTTTTATTGAGGAAAGTCCAAAAGTAACCAGCGGTTATTCTCCATGAGAGATCGACCAGCTATCTCCTATGAGGACAATAACTCAGAAGTTGAATAATTTAATGTTAGAGCATGATTTTGTTTAATCTTCAATCCTACAACTAAGTTTTTTTTTTTAAAAAAAATACAGCTTTCGATATCATTTTTCTGGTTTAGTCCACTTATAAAATTTTCTATTAGGCTGGTTTTCTGTTTAAATTGATAAATTCCATGTAAGATCAGCTCTAAAATGTTAACTTTGAGGTTTCAGTGGTACTTATAAATGTTTGTGCTGGGTTCTGACATTAAGCAGCACAAATTCAGCTGGGTGGGTTTAACCATTTTCGGGTACTTTTTATGGCATCGTCTGACCTGACCTGGCTTTGTTCCTTGTGACTAATTTGTTGTTCTTTTTGCTTTGACAGGTAGCTCTATGCTGTACATGAGGCACAAATACTATCACAATGAACAAAAATAGAGAGGGAGGGAAGGGGGGTACCTTGACCAAATTGACTATTTGGCCAACCACTCCACCCCCCTCTCTCATCTTTCACTGTTGGTAAAACCGGGCAAACTGGAAGGATCCAAAACCCACCCAAACCCAACTGCTTTTTTCAACTTTAAAACGAATATTAGTTCACATATTATATGTCCATTACAGTTTTTATCTCCATCGATTTGAGCCATGTTAGGGACTTTGGTATTATGGAGTGCCCAAAGTCTCACATCGGGTAATTGGGATACTTGACGTTATATTTAAGGAAAGTGGTTCTCTCTCCTTAATAGCTAGCTTTTTGGGTGTGGTTTCCCACCTTCTTTAGGTACATAACAATGGTATTAGAACCTTGGTTGTCAGCACCATGGAAATTACATATAGGTTGGATTAAGGTGAATACCGAATGCGTATAGTGTAATTTCAGCAACTGTAACCCAAATACCTGAGACTGAAGTTGTGTAATTTCAGCAACTGTAACCCAAATACCTGAGACTGAAGTTATGTCCTAAGCTTTTTCCTTCGCCTCATGCGTACAGTGTAATTTCAGCAACTGTAAGTAATTTAGTAAATGCCATAAAAAAAGAATAAGGGTGTTACTCTATCAGACTGCCAGAGTCCAAATCCTATAGCTTTTAGGTGTGGTTTTCCACTTTCCTTAGGTACTTAACAATGTTATCAGACCCTTGGTTATCGGTGCCATAGAAAGGGTTACCTATAGGCTGGATTAAGGTGAATACTGAATACTGATAGCTGGTATCAAAGTGGCTATCGGTAGGTTATTGTCAAATAGAGTGAAGTCCCCCTTCTATTCTCCAAATAGAACCCAGTAAAAGGGTTTGGCATGGTAACTCAATTCAGAACAGTTATTGACTTGTGTTTAACACAGAAATCATAGGTGCATCAGAAAATGTAACCCATACAAATACCTAAGACTGAAGTTATGTCCTGAGCTTTTTCCTTCACCTAAGGAGCACTGTAATTTCAGCAATTGGAAGCAATTTAGTAAAGGCCATAAAAAATGAATAAGGGAGTTACTCTATCAGACTATCAGTGTCCAAATCCTTTTACTTTTGTGCATATACATACTATATACAAGTGCGTCTGATATATTCAATGAAGAATAACATTGGAGTTATTGAGTATTCAATAAGAGTTATGAGAAACGATTCCATTTCTCTCTGTGTTGTCTTATCTTGCATTATACTCTAATAGGCACTGATTTTGCAGCTAGATAACAATCCTCTAGACCCTGTCATTCTAGGCACTAAATTATTGTCCTCCTTTACTTCTCTACACAAAGTACAAAGCCTAAATACCCAAAACATTATCCTTACACTTGGTCCATATACACACATGATCCGGCTGACTTACATACTAGCTTTGAAAGTGCTGGAATTCCAACCAACCTTGTTGGTTTGCAGGGTCAACTTTCTTAGTTATAAATTAGCATTGTAAATCTCACTTAAGAACCCTACAGCCTTAAAATCCATTAAATTTTCTGAATGAACCTCTAGTAGTCATTAAGTCGTTACTCATTATTAATTTGAACTACATCCATGAAACTTCTATACTTATACGCAATAGCATATTGAAGATTCTTGCACTTGGATTTATTGTATATTACTGTAGCATAGGGAAATTTGGATTTCTTTTGCAAAGATGGTTTACCCTTGAAATGCTTAACCTTAATGTAGAAGGTAGTTAAACTTTCTCTACTTGTTTAGTCAGTAGCGTAATGTGTTCTCCAAAGGCCACTGATTAGAATATGAAAATGGGCCTCCAACACTATGCATAATGTGCAGTGATGTAAATTGGGTCATACTATCCTTACATACACTATGTTTAATTGTTTATGGAGTGGGCATCAACTTCATGACATTTTGTTTCCATTAAAAGTATCACAATTTAACAAATCAATAAGATGAAAAGTTTTGTAATCAGAGTATTATATTTATTTCATTCTAAGTCAACTTGAACATACACCAAAAAGAAGCTTCCATGTTAAACATAAATAATCTTTTGACATATCTAGAAACATTACCGATACACAGTTATATCCATTACTTAGTTCCCATCACGTTTTAGTTTCTATCACGTTTTATGTACGATTTTAACCTCCTTTATCATCTAATGTAAATTTCTCAATCTATTTTGATGTACCATGACTCATCAACCATAATTCAATACCATCCTCACAAGTGCCTTTAGAAAGAGCTAACAACTTTCTGAACAAAACATTAACATCAAAGAATCACTTTTGCTTTGAATTTCCCTGACAAAGTTGGTCAATTTGTCAGATTTACTTAATTTTCATGTAAGATCTTTGAAGTTCGAAAGCAACAGTTTAGATACAGAATTATTTTATGGCAACGGACAGGAATTGTATTCATTAAAGTGTACTAAATAACGTACCAAACTACTAAATAAATCAATAGCAAGTCAAGAAAAAGCATAAATTCATGTAAAAGGATCAATATTTCTAACATATGATCCGAGATGAGAAGGTACCCATTGACCTTTGAAAAGAATTTCTGTGCATGGCTCCTGATTTGCACAGCAGTCTTTGTTCCTATATGCTCTGCACAACAGAATCAAAACACGAAAAAAGAAAAACGGGTAGAAGACGGGAGAAAAAGAGATTCCAGTTAAGATCTATTTATTTTTCCTAAAGAGAAAGTCAGCAGCTGACATCAATTTCAAAATTTTGAGTCCGGATATATTTCGAGATTAATTGGCAATCTAAACTGAATATATTCATCAGGTGAAATGCCAAAAAAATAACAGTTAAAAAATTAGGCGTCGGTTGGGAGTAAAATATTACCTTCTATCCGCTGCCATGCTCGCCCATATAGCTTTAGGGCTTCTAGGAACCGATTATGCTCCTCCTCTGTCCATCGTTCTCTTTGCTTCGTAATTGTATATGGTTTTCTTGTCTGCAATTGCCAGTTATCTCATTAGTTAATGAAACTAAAATCGTTTAATTTCCTTTCAAGAGAAAATCAGAGCTGCATCATGACAAGTTAAAGATTTCCATGTACTGCAATAAACTGACCTTAACAACCACTTCTTCTCCAGAGGAGTATGCATCCATTACAGGACGTGTGCAGCTGACGCTGCTTCAGATCTTCCCTGACAAGGAATGGATAAAAGGAATATCTCCCTTCGTCCTTTGTGACATGGAGCACAGCAAATCCTAAAGCCGTTATGGTGAAAGTAAGCAGTATCTGATAGAAAGAAGAGGTTGCTACTGCAAAATAAACAAAGCGAAAAGAATAGGTAGAGATCCGTCTCTGTTTGGAATCAACAGTTATTCATAAGCATTCCAACTCATAAAGTCATAACACATACAAGATAATAGATAGAAAGAACTATAAGAAAAAGATTTATCAAATTTTAAGAATCCACCGCGACAGAGAGAGAGAGAGAGAGACGCTTCTCCCAAAGAATAAAAGAAAATTCCATAATCAGAATCCTCACCAAAACGAACTCCACAGCGCTGAAACCTTCCAAACGTGGAAACAACTATAATTAGTAAATATCTCAGACCACTTCTAGCTTCTGACTTCTTACATCACTTAATTAATACTATCTCTGTCACTACAAATACTAATTAACAATTTCCATTCTCTTGTTTGGTTACCGAGAAAAACTAATCGCAAAGGAAAGTTCAGCTGTTTGTAGTAGCGAATATTTAACGAGAGACTATCCTAGCAGAAAAGTTCAGCTCAGCGTACCTGATGTATTCGAATCCTGCAATTTATTTTGTGAACATAACCAAAGAGAGGAAAACGAAAAGGCGAAGAATAAATCGTTTATCAGTTTCTGGAGATTATATTTTCTCGGAAACCAAACCAAAAAGAGGGGGAAAAGAAATTATAAAGAAAGAAGAAGAGAAAACAGAAAGCAAACAGTAAAGTACCTTGGAACAAAGTCATGGTGACGAAGAAGAAGGAGGAGAAGAAGAAGAAGAAGAAGAAGAGGAGGAGGAGGAAGCTTGGAAGAGCGATCATGCATGAGAATTGAGGGAATTCATCTAACGGTCCCCGGAGGCGGAGAAGTCATCTCGAGCAATGGCG